>NC_084549.2:43260000-43560000 GCF_033978685.3 Nerophis lumbriciformis | reverse complement strand
TATGAGCATGTACAATACTCAATAATTGGTTGGAGCTCCTTTTGCCTCAATTACTGCGTTAATGCGGCGTGGCATGGAGTCGATGAGTTTCTGGCACTGCTCAGGTGTTATGAGAGCCCAGGTTGCTCTGATAGTGGCCTTCAACTCTTCTGCGTTTTTGGGTCTGGCATTCTGCATCTTCCTTTTCACAATACCCCACAGATTTTCTATGGGGCTAAGGTCAGGGGAGTTGGCGGGCCAATTTAGAACAGAAATACCATGGTCCGTAAACCAGGCACGGGTAGATTTTGCGCTGTGTGCAGGCGCCAAGTCCTGTTGGAACTTGAAATCTCCATCTCCATAGAGCAGGTCAGCAGCAGGAAGCATGAAGTGCTCTAAAACTTGCTGGTAGACGGCTGCGTTGACCCTGGATCTCAGGAAACAGAGTGGACCGACACTAGCAGATGACATGGCACCCCAAAACATCACCCAACCATGCAAATTTTGCATTTCCTTTGGAAATCGAGGTCCCAGAGTCTGGAGGAAGACAGGAGAGGCACAGGATCCACGTTGCCTGAAGTCTAGTGTAAAGTTTCCACCATCAGTGATGGTTTGGGGTGCCATGTCATCTGCTGGTGTCGGTCCACTCTGTTTCCTGAGATCCAGGGTCAACGCAGCCGTCTACCAGCAAGTTTTAGAGCACTTCATGCTTCCTGCTGCTGACCGGCCCTTTTTTCCGTGGAAGTGGTCTGAGGGGCGTGGCCTCATAACAGATCAATCAGCAGAAGGAAAAGGGGCGTCCTCTTTACGTTGCCTTAGCGCAAGGGTCGGCAACCTTTACCACTGAAAGAGCCATTTTGACCCGTTTCACAAAATAAAGAAAACAATGGGAGCCACAAAACTCTTTTGAAATTTAAAATGAAATAACACTGCATACAAAGTTTTTTTTTTGCTTTGTGCTATGTATAAACCAAGGCTCTCAGACACGCGGCCCGCACCTTAATATGAAAATTTAATGTTAGTGCGGCCCGCGAGTTTTATATGAATGCCGCTTGACAGCATCACACTTGCCAACCCTCCCAATTTTTCCGGGAGACTCCCGAATTTCAGAGCAACTATTTTCTCGAATGTCTACTGATTTTTACCCAAACAACAATAATAAGGGCGTGCTATGATGGCACTGCCTTTAGCGCCCTCTACAACTTGTACAAACAGCTTGCCAGCCCAGTCACATGTTGTATGCGGCTTCTGCAGACACACATGAGTGACTGCAAGGCATACTTGTTCAACAGCCATACAGGTCACACTGAGGGTGCCCGTTTAAACAACTTTAACACTCTTACTAATATGCACCACACTGTGAACCCACACCAAACAAGAATGACAAACACATTTCGGGAGAACATCCACACCGTAACACAACATAAACACAACAGAACAAATACCCAGAATCCCATGCATCCCTAACTCTTCCGGGCTACATTATACACCCCCGCTACCACCAAACCCCCCCACCCCCTCCGTGCGTCGGTTGAGGTGGGGGGTATTTGTTCTGTTGTGTTTATGTTGTGTTACGGTGCGGATGTTCTCCCGAAATGTGTTTGTCATTCTTGTTTGGTGTGGGTTCACAGTGTGGCGCATATTAGTAAGAGTGTTAAAGTTGTTTATATCACAACCCTCAGTGTGACCTGTATGGCTGTTGACCAAGTATGCCTTGCAGTCACTTACGTGTGTAAGCAGAGGCCGCATACTACATGTGACCGGGCAGGCACGCAGAGAGCATGGTGTAAAAGCGGACGCGATGACATGTTGTAGAGGACGTTAAAGGCAGTGCCATCACGGCACGCCCTCAATATTGTTGTCCGGGTAAAAATCGGAGAATGTTTGCCCCGGGAGATTTCCGGGAGAGGCACTGAAATCCGAAAACCTCCCGGAAAAATCGGGGTGGTCAGCTGCATCGGGGGGGTCAGCAAGTATGCAGCTGAGCCGCATCAGAGTGATCAAAGAGCCGCATGCGGCTCCGGAGCCGCGGGTTGCCGACCCCCGCCTTAGCGAAACATAGAAACTAATTCAGTTCAAGCCAACACCTCATACAGGTTATGCATTGCGATTGTCAGAGAAAGAAATGACGCCTGTGAGACGTGCAGACTATATTAAACAGCCCCGATGACAAATTGCAGAAATGGCCCAACAAATCGTGCCATAATATGCATTTCAACAGCCAAGCGTTAAACTCCCATTATTGCATTGCACCTAAAGTGCAGCGCGTCGTGCTGCGCATGCACAGTAATCCACTCCCAATTGCAATGCATGGACGGCGTCTGGTTCTGTCACACACCTATTAAGTGTGTGACAACATGTAATGTTTTCTAGCTAGAAACGTAAGCTATAGTAATGGTTAGAGTCTTAGTTTATTTCAAACATTTGTTGCCACTAGCTTAATTATTCCAGCAGGGGTCACTGTAGGCCCTCTTTTACTTCCTGTTGTATTTGTGGTCCCGCAACTGCCTTCTGGAGGTGAAATTTATGGCGTTTTTAACAACAAAATAATTGCTTGTAGTTGTTGTAAAATGAGGATAGGACTAATTTCAGTGTACACAAAAATACTGCATTGGTAAGAATTATTCAAAAAATTTGGAAATAATTGTATACTGTACATTTTTTTTTACTGTAAATGTTCCTTAACGGGGTCCCATATGCTCATGCTCTAATAGTGAAATCACAATAGTTTTCCCTACCTTAAATAACTTTGTAAAATTTTAATAATGCAGTTAACAATTTACAAAACAAGTACAAATAAAATGTATACATTTGTATAAAAGTGTCAATAAAATTTGAATAAAAACTAGGATGAAATAAATAGAAGGCAGGATGCACCCTTGATTTATCTCCTAAGTCATCAATGTCTCACATTTATATATCGTTTGTATGGGTTTTACTATGTGTATAAATATATTTTTGTATTGAAAATATGTTTTCCCAGTGTTTTGTGAAGGGCTGAATAAAGTCTTTTGTCAGCGCCACAATTGCTCCCTGGTTCCTGGTCTTCTCCATCCAACACAGCAACACCTTGAAACAACGCAGAGCCATGGAGGAACACCAAGCACACCACAGAGCACAAGGGTTACACAGACATAAAATTATAATATCATACATCACATGTTCCTAGTTTCTCATTACAACATGCACGAAAAGGAGCAGGAGGAAGCAAAGGTTGTTTTGTTTTTCTATCCCTACCCTTTTTCATTTCATGGCAATTTCTATACATTTGTTTGAACTCCGTCTGAAACCAGAGTGAATGAATAAACAGACACATGAGTAAGTAAATATTGCATTTAAAATGATCATACATAGTTATGATTCACATAATGAGATGAATAAGATCTTATTTTTCATTAAGGATCAAGATGTTTAACAGTATTCTGTTTCCTTGTACTTTGCTAACACTATGACTTCGAACAGAATATTGACAAAATATAAACGTCACACCCGCTTTCGATTGACATATTTTACAATCAAGTGAAACGCAACAAAAATGCAACAAACGGTGAAATATGAACGTAAAGGGTACAAAATAAACCCACCGACAATCTGATACATCTGATACATCACTAAGCTTTAGAACTTTGTTGTGAAAATCTCCTTCCGCGTCTGTGGAAATGCTTCCCGCCCACACTGCTTGGTGCCTCGTCTGAGCTGCTGTGACGTAGATTACCATAGTAACTAATTAGATTACCATTGTAACTAATTAGATTACCATTGTAACTAATAAGATTACCATAGTAACTGGTATATCATCCCAAAGCGCAGATTCCAACCATTGAAATACTTTGTATAGTTGAAGACTTACGGTCATTAGAAAACATGACTGCACATCATGGCAGCTACACTTTCCATTTTAAAGACCTAAAAAAATTATTTGGGACAGTCCGGCGGGCCAGATTGAAAAGCTCAACGGGCCGCATGTGGCCCCCGGGCCTTAATTTGCCCAGGTCTGCTATAGTTGGACTACTGTGGTGTTATAACACCTTTCTACTTGATGCACAGCTTGCTTTTCTCTGTATTAAATTGTTCCTACTTGAGCAAACAATTACCTGGTAGCTTTTCCCAAAAGTGTTACGTTAACATGTTTGTTTCTTAAAGTTTATGGATTGCAATGCACTGAAGTTGTTCGTTCTACTATTTGTTCATAATGAATACAGGAACTGTCTATTTTGTCTGTGTTTATTTAAAAAATAAACACATGATATTGTTGTGACCTGATACATGATACACAAAATGTGGTTTTCACCATGCAAAGATTAAATCTGCATCGAATCGCATTGAATCGTATTGCATTGAATTGCATCGAATCGTAATGCTTTAAAATGTATTATTAGTATATGTATATATAAATATATTATGTACATATATTGTACAAACTTGCAATAAGAAACATATGTTTAATGTACCGTAAGATTTTTAGTTAAAATAAAGCCAATAATGCAATTGTTTGTGGTCCCCTTTATTTAAAAAAGTACCGAAAAGTATCGAAATACATTTTTGTATCAGTACCGGCACCAAAATATTGGACAACACTAGATACTGGCGTCCCCCGTAATACTCAGATGAAGTTGGGCAGAAACAAAACAGGTCTTGAACATACAGCAAAGGGCAGTTTAGCAAACACTAACCAAACAAAGCACATAAAAGCAGAGGGTCATCAACTCAAACCACTATCTCACTCATGGTTTGATCTACACAAACACACGGCATGGCAGAAAGCCCATGTGCACATTTCCACAAAAGGCTGGCGTCTCACACAGGGAACCTACATTGTTCATAATACACTATCAGGTCACTGACCATACACAGAGATAAAGGCAGATGTGTAGATGATAATGTGTAGGAGAAAATAAGACGATCTAAAAGACAGCATATACTGTATGTTGTCAACAACAAAAAAGCTAAGTATTTACCATGCAGCAATTTATTTTATATTGTTCTTTGAGGTCTTTTTTAGTATCTACAGTAGGACACAGCATCCAAAGACAACAGAATAAACTCAAAAAATGTGTTAATTATTAATTTGCAATTATTTGACAAACATTATACAGTATGAACATTTCGGTGAGCATCTTTTTAAAAAAGGTGAAGATACAAAATTGTATTTTCACCATTTGAACCACCATGGCATGAATAGTAATGCAATCTTGATGCCGGACAGAGCCCAAACTTGAATCCGATTGAACATCTCTGGAGAGATATGAAAATGGCTGTGCACAGACACTTCCTATCCCAGCACTGCACAGTGCGAGCATTTTAGTCATTTTGGGACTAAAAATAGGTTGTGCGAGTTTTGGAAGAAAAAAAAAAGTAGCATACATGCGAATACATATTTGAACCCTTTCATCACATTCTGTTCTCAAAATAAATCCATCCAAAGTTGATCAAACTCGAGTAAAATTTTGGCCTATCTGTATAGCGTGTTTGAAATAAACTTAAACCATAACCATAACCAAATGGACTGTGACTGTAAAAGTGATTGATGCGGAAGCGTCACTCTATGTGCGCTGCAGAGATGTGTGTGTCCTCCTGCAGAGGGGAGCGGGGCTCCAGTTGCACACAACACGGAATAAACAAAGTCTTAGTTGGAGGAACTGGTCAGTAAAAGACAACGTTTTTTTTCACCACCCTAAAACTGAACACAAACTGCACTGCGCGCTAGTAATTACGAGGGTTAGTTAGTTTCAGTTCATTTCGAACATGCAATACAATTACAAAGGAGGGAATATTGAACAACAAATCAATGATTGAAGTGACAAACTTGTCATCTAAATAATACCCTCTTTGTTGACAAGAACATACAGCAATGAAAGCACATTCAATCTATTTATTAAGCAGAAGTAACACAAATCAGTGAAAGATTCAAAACACCTCCCGTCAGAGTTGACAAACTGCTGCTGCAAGCCTGCTAAGCTAACAAAAACAGTTCAAGCCTGCAGGGCTTGTGACGCCACATGTCACTAGGCAACAGTCACCACCTTTTAAAAAGGCACACACACACACAAAGACACACACTGAAAATTATCTTAACTGCATTATGCCAGATATTTGAAGTTCTTTTAAATAGCGCAATAATTACTTTCCCTCATAATTGATTAAATTTATTAAAGAGTAATAAATTAAATTACTGTTGGTAAAGTAACAAGTAACCATAATTAATGATTTTTTTTAAGTAATTTTCAGAACACAGCCTGTCACACAGTATCCTGAAGCAGTTGGCAGGTTCAATCTCAATCAATCAATCAATCAATCTTTATTTATATAGCCCTAAATCACAAGTGTCTCAAAGGGCTGCACAAGCCACAACGACATCCTCGGTACAGAGCCCACATAAGGGCAAGGAAAAACTCACCCCAGTGGGACGTCGATGTGAATGACTATGAGAAACCTTGGAGAGGACCGCATATGTGGGTAACCCCCCCCCTCTAGGGGAGACCGAAAGCAATGGATGTCGAGTGGGTCTGACATAATATTGTGAGAGTCCAGTCCATAGTGGATCCAACATAATAGTAAGAGTCCAGTCCATAGTGGGGCCAGCAGGACACCATCCCGAGCGAGGTTCCTGGCTAAAATCTTTCTGAGTACATCCTATAATAATGTTTAACAATAAAATCACCATTGTTAAAGGTCAATTATTTTCCTGTTGAAGACATGTCCTCTTAAACCAGACCACTTTATTTCACCTTTAGTTCTTTTGGGTTTTTGTTATCTGAAAAAATTAGCATAGCTTAATGTTTTTTAAAGAAGATTGGAGATTATATTTGAATTTTCTTGACTATTATTTTCAAGGCTTTTTCTTTTTTTTTTATCTCAAAACACCTCTTAAGTTGGGATCCTATTATGCAAAACCTACTTTTCTTACTTGTTGGTACCTAGTTTTGTGTATTTGTGTATCAGTCCCCAAAACGTAAAATCAAGGCATGGTGGAGATATTTACTTACATCAACGGATATTTCCATTTATGGGTTAGTTTATGGGTCAAACTATATCGAGATATGAGTTTTGGTCCATATCGCCCAGCCCTACACTAGTGTTAGCGACAGTGCTAGCACAGTTTAGGGATGTTCTATGTGTTTAATTGAGCGTTACAGCAGGCCATATGATGGTATTGTGTTTATATATTTGAGCGCACATGTGCACATTCAGTGTTAATAATGAAATCGTGATATTTGAGACATTTCATATCGCTACTAAATTTTTTCTGTGCTGCTAATTTTTTTCATTTAGTAGCACCAGTGCTACAAGTGTAAAAGCTGTGCATCCAACCTGATTGAGCTTGAGAGGTGCTGCAAATAGGAACGGATAAAACTGCCCAAATATAGGTGTGCCAAGCTTGTGGCATCCTATTCAGAAGGACTTGAGGCTGTACATGCTGCCAAAGGTGCCTCAATAAAGTATTGAGCAAAGACTGAGGATACTAATGTAATTGTGATTTCTTTTTCTTTTTTTTTCAATTTGCTAAAAGCTCCAAAAAAACATTTTCACATTGTCATTATAGGGTATTGACAGTAGAATTTTGAGGAAAAAATGTATTTATTCCATTTTAGAGTAAGGCTGTAACATAACAAAATGTGGAAAAAGTGAAGCGCTATGAATACTTTCTGGATGCACAGTCATACTTGCCAACCCTCCCGATTTTTACAGAAGACTCCGGAATTTCAGTGTCCCTCCCAAAAATCTCCCGGGGCAACCATTCTCCCGAATTTAAACCGGACAACAACATTGAGGGCGTGCTGTGATGGCCCTGCCTTTACGTCCTCTACAACCTGTCGACGTGTCCGCTTTTTCTCCATACAAACAGCGTGCCATGCGGCTTCTACAGACACACATAGGTGACTGCAAGACATACTTGATCAACAACCATACAGGTCACACTGAGGGTGGCCGTATAAACAACTTTAACACTGTTACAAATAAGCGCCACACTGTGAACCCATACCAAACAATAATGACAAACACATTTCGGGAGAACATTCGCACCGTAACACAACAGAAAAAATTCCCAGAATCCCTTGCAGCCCTAACTCTTCCGGGCTACAATATACACCCCCGCTACCACCAAACCCCGACCCCCCCCAACCTTCCCATCTCCCGAATTCGGAGGTCTCAAGGTTGGCAAGTATGTGCACTGTAGCTCTTGGTACTTGTAGATCTGCAACTAAAATCCATATACAGCAACAGAGAAGATGAAAATTAAGTTTGGAATTTAAATAGTTGACAGATTAAATAAATACCAATGGATTTAACTGCATTTAATTTAAACTAATTGTATGTCGGTGATTCTATCTGGATAACTAACATAATATCGTTCATTTTATTAAACATCTTACCCTTTCATGGGTAGTCAACTGGTAGAATATCTACAATTATTATTTCAAGTCTCAATACACAGTATATCATCTAACAGTAATTACATTAGGTACACAAATAAAATAATAAAATAATGATGGTAAGTTTCCACTGCAACATTAAATATTAGGTATTCAATTTAACAATACGTTTATTTAGTGTGATTGTACTGTGAAGCAATGCAGAACTGCACTATATCAAGAAGTGTTTGTAGCACTGTGTTTTGTTTGGTACTGTATTAGCAGGGGTCCCGAAACTTTTTGACTCGGGGGCCGCATTGGTTTAAAACAATTTGGCCGGGGGCCGGGCTGTATGTGTGTATATATATATATATATATATATATATATATATATATATATATATATATATATATATATATATAGCGCACTTTCCGCGCGCGCGATGATGTTACGTTATCGATGAGAAAATGCATTTTTAGACAACATGATTTGCCTGAGCGGCTAGGAGACACCGTGAGTAGCAAGCGGTACAAAGTGGATAAGAAAAGACAGAGAAAAAAATATATATATATAAATAAATATATATATATATATATATATTTTTTTTTTTTTTTTTTTTTTTTTTTCAATACTTGGGACTTCACGCAGGCCTGATTCCGGATCCGGAATAGTTTGGGGACCCCTGGTATTAGCTACATACTGAAGAAAGTTGCATCCCTACCTTGCATAGATAAATATTTATGAGTAAATGAATATGTAGAACACCTTTTGGCTGACAGAATCTGATCAGTTTCTTGAAGCAAAGTGAAATAAAATGTCAATAAAATATACAGATGCATATATATATATATATATATATATATATATATATATATATATATATAACCGCAACATAATGTAGTCACAAACACATGTCAAGTCATTAGCACAATACAAAAGCGGAACCACAAACCTGAAGAATTCAAAATAAAACCCATTTTAAGGAAAGACGTGCTAGTGACTGCATCAAACTGTAAATGTACAGTTATGTGTAAGTTTAAATATAAACACAATTCAGCGTTTAATTAAACGTATCCACATCCATTATGTATATGGATAAAGGTGACTATGTTAACAGGAGGGGACACATGGTTAAGACTGACCCGTCAGACATTACAATAAAAAGTTTATATAATGCTAAGCAATTCGCACATTCTACGGAAAGCCCTTTAAAACGACGTTGACACGTTTACCTATTTATACTACAAGCGGTTACTTGTTTTACTTTGGAAATAAATACCGGAAGTTACACACGACCTGACGTCGTGCACAAACTTAGCTTCATGATGTATCATTTCGAATCATTCAAAGTGTCAATACTGTAGTAGCTTGTCTTAGCTAAACAACACGACATAAACTGTGACGACGACAAATATGTCCCATTAATAATATAGCACATGATTGACATTTATGGTGGAAAACAGGAGCGGCATAGCAAGACTGAGACGATGCTGTGTTGCTAGCTTTTTAACCCTGCTAGCATCAAGCAAACACACAACAGTTTGACATTCGTGTGTGACGTCACTCACATTTGTCCTCCACACGTCAAACGCACACATTTTACCTTTGGCCTCACAGTCCGCACAATATTTGTTGTCGTCCTCTCTCAGCAGTTTAGACAGAATGGCCTGGTGTTGCTCGTTCAGTTTCTGAGCTTTTTCTCTTTCTGACCGCGTCGTCATGTCGAACAGCGTCGGGATGATAGTCCTTTGGAATTAGAGGCGACACATGAAGAGAAGAACAGAAAGATGTGCTAAGGAGGAAGTGTCATCCCCGGCGCATTGTGTGTGTGTGTGTGTGTGTGTGTGTGTGTGTGTGTGTGTGTGTGTGTGTGTGTGTGTGTGTGTGTGTGTGTGTGTGTGTGTGTGTGTGTGTGTGTGTGTGTGTGTGTGTGTGTGTGTGTGTGTGTGTGTGTGTGTGTGTGTGCTAGCATTCAACCTGCTAGCGGGGTAACACTGTGCATCCACAACACAGCGGCAGCATCTTTGCTGCGTTCAAAGACCGTCGGATGTTTCACACGCCCTTCTGATTGATTGATTGATTGAAACTTTTATTAGTAGATTGCACAGTTCAGTACATATTCCGTACAATTGACCACTAAATGGTCACACCCGAATAAGATTTTCAACTTGTTTAAGTCGGGGTCCACGTGATTTCTATTCACCGATGTAAAGTGGCTTACTCTGTCCGAATAAAGCTGAACATGTCATATTATATGTGTAATATTCTGGGTCGGAGTCAATAACTGAAATAAGCAGGGGCGTCCATGGTAACGTTGCTTGGATGGCAACATATGTTGCTCCAAAACCTGTATGTACCTTTCAGCATTAATGGCGCCTTCACAGATGTGTAAGTTACCCATGTCTTGGGCACTAATACACCCCCATACCATCACAGATGCTGGCTTTTAACCACTAGGCCACCTACTCAGTGGCCTAGTGGTTAGAGTGTCCGCCCTGAGATCGGTAGGTTGTGAGTTCAAACCCCGGCCGAGTCATACCAAAGACTATAAAAATGGGACCCATTACCTCCCTGCTTGGCACTCAGCATCAAGGGTTGGAATTGGGGGTTAAATCACCAAAATGATTCCCGGGCGCGGCCACCGCTGCTGCCCACTGCTCCCCTCACCTCCCAGGGGGTGATCAAGGGTGATGGGTCAAATGCAGAGAATAATCTCGCCACACCTAGTGTGTGTGTGACAATCATTGGTACTTTAACTTTAACTTTAACTTTTTCAACTTTGCGCCTATAACAATCCGGATGGTTCTTTTCCTCTTTGGTCCGGAGGACACGACGTCCACAGTTTCCAAAAACAATTTGAAATGTGGACTCGTCAGACCACAGAACACTTTTCCACTTTGTATCAGTCCATCTTAGATGAGCTCAGGCCCAGCGAAGCCGACGGCATATCTGGGTGTTGTTGATAAACGGTTTTTGCCTTGCATAGGAGAGTTTCAACTTGCACTTACAGATGTAGCGACCAACTGTAGTTACTGACAGTGGGTTTCTGAAGTGTTCCTGAGCCCATGTGGTGATATCCTTTACACACTGATGTCGCTTGTTGATGCAGTGCAGCCTGAGGGATCGAAGGTCACGGGCTTAGCTGCTTACGTGCAGTGATTTCTCCAGATTCTCTGAACCCTTTGAGGATATTACGGACCGTAGATGGTGAAATCCCTAAATTCCTTGCAATAGCTGGTTGAGAAAGGTTTTTCTTAAAGTGTTCAACAATTTTCTCATGCATTTGTTGACAAAGTGGTGACCCTCGCCCCATCCTTGTTTGTGAATGACTGAGCATTTCTGGAATCTACTTTTATACCCAATCATGGCACCCACCTGTTCCCAATTTGCCTGTTCACCTGTGGGATGTTCCAAATAAGTGTTTGATGAGCATTCCTCAACTTTATCAGTATTTATTGCCACCTTTCCCAACTTCTTTGTCACGTGTTGCTGGCATCAAATTCTAAAGTTAATACTTATTAAAAAAAAAAAAAAAGTTTATCAGTTTGAACATCAAATATGTTGTCTTTGTAGCATATTAAACTGAATATGGGTTGAAAATGATTTGCAAATCATTGTATTTCGTTTTTTTTTTTACATCTAACACAATTTCCCAACTCATATGGAAACGGGGTTTGTACAAGCAAACAGCATACATATGCAACAATGTGCAAAAATGATACAGCGGCATTACATCAATGTTTGAAGATTTGTATTTAGACTTAGACTTCCTTTATTGTCATTCAAATTTGAACTTTACAGTACATATAAGAACGAAATGTTGTTGCATTAGCTCGTTGTAGTGCAGGATAAAAGAGCAATAAGGTGCAGAGTGTTTGCATTTTCAAAAGAAGGTGCAGACATAAATAGATTACTGTACAGATAAATATATTGCACTTTTGCATATGCATCCACGTTTACGGATGTATGTTATATTGTTTTGATATTCCAGCGAGTTAATCCGTTTTTGGGGGGAATTGAGGGGATTATTATGATGTGTTCAAGAGTCTGATGGCCTGAGGGAAGAAGCTGTTACAGAAGATGGAGGTTTTTATTGAGTGTGTATGTGCAACCTTACGCTGTCACGTGATTTCACATGTTGCATAATGCATATCCAGTACAGCACGTATTGTAGCTTCAATGCCGACCCCCATTCAGGGTGCTCCCCCCAATCCACACCTCAACAAGCAGTCAAGTCTAAACCAACTCACTCTGACTCATAATTTGCTCGTTTTTTACCGTTCAACATTTTCATAGTGAATAGCAAGTTTTAAAACAGTGATATATTTGATATTATACCATATTTAGAGTCCTTCTGAAGCTGGCATTTTTTATTTTATAGTTCTAGTCCTAAAAATGTCTAAAGTTAAAGTACCACTGATAGTCACACACACACACACTAGGTGTGGTGAAATTATCCTCTGCATTTGACCCATCCCCTTGTTCACCCCCTGGGAGGTTAGGGGAGCAGTGAGCAGCAGCGGTGGCCACGCTCGGGAATCATTTTGGTGATGTAACCCCCAATTCCAACCCTGATGCTGAGTGCCAAGCAGGGAGGTATTTGGTCTTTGGTTTGAACTCACAACACTCTAACCACAAGGCCACTGAGCAGGTTAAATGTCTGCAGGTAAAATTGGCCCCCAAAATAAACACAGTTGTGATTTGAGGCTTATATATATATATGTTCTAATGAGTTTAAGCAGATTTTGAAAGACCCACGTTTATCTCCAAAATCAGCCTGCTGACGTCACCTACAGAAGACAGGAGGCAATTTCATCTAGCATAGTATGTGTTTTGCTAGCATCTTCGTCATGAATTAAGACATTTTTGCGCATAATTTGAAAGAATGGTCAAATATATATGCCTGATGCATTGTTGCAGGTTGTAGCAACACAACTAAAGAAGGGATGACCATGCATACATTTCCAAATAATGGGAATATAAGGAAAGTATGGACCGCTCCAGTTTAATTGACTCACGCAAAATGCAACGGATCAAGCGAGAACAGTGTAATTTGAAGCCATCATTTTAATGATTCTGATCTCGAAGAAGAATAGTTTTGGTTGGACTTTTGAAGTAAAACTGTTAAGTCTAAAGACGGGTGGAAGGAGATGGCACAACAGCAGAAGTATAACTCAATAATATTTATTGAGTGATTGATGAATACATAGGATGTGTATGCTACTATGTGTTTGAATGTGAGCTATGTGCTGAGATTAACATGTGAAGATACCTTAAGGGGTGTTGTCAAGTGTGTTGAATGAGGGCGTCCAAATCCAGAGGGAAAAGAAGTAGGGAAGTCCAATGTCCAAACGGGGTCGTGGAAGGAGAGTGCAAGTCCGGTGTCCAAAAGGAGGTCGTGCTGCAGGAGAGAGCGTCCAAGGTACAAGCAGGGTGTCGAAATCAGGAGGGCAATCCAGGTCCAGGGGGTAAAGGAAGTTGACAATGAGACACGAGACTGGGGAATATAAGGAAGACGAAGATGATCAGACCAGGACACAAGGAAACAAGCTACAAGAGATAATACTGGTGGGAAGTCAGAGACGTGAGGCTTACTGCGAACAGGGCTACGTTCCGACGTCGATTAGTCCGCGGCGAGGCTCTTTATCCTGTTGTCTGTAATCACTGCCAGCTGTGCTGATTGAAGATTGCCGCCGGCTGCGGCGGCGTGTGGGCGCGGTCTGCGCAGCGCGTGTGGGGGCGTGTCCAGAAGCGCTCACAGTGGAGCCGCTGAGTGCTCCTGCAGAAGAGGGAAAGGCAGACTGCGCATGTGCTGTAACAGTGCCCCCCCCCTTATGCGAGGACCCCGACGAGCGCCTAAGAGCTTCTGGATTGGCTCGATAGAATTCCTCCAGTAGTGAAGGATCGGCAAGGTAGGAAGCAGGGATCCAAGACCTATCCTCAAGCCCATAACCCTCCCAATTGACTAAATAAACTAACCCCCTACCTTGTCTGCGGACCCCGAGGATTTCTTTAACAGTCCAAACTGGGTCACCGTTGTCCAAAATCCTGGGAGGAGGGGGAGTGGGGTCAGGGGAAGAAAGTGGAGAGCTAGCAATAGGCTTAATTTGGGAAACATGGACCACAGGGTGTCGCTTGACTGAGGGGGGTAAGGATAATTTTACTGCAACCGGGTTAATTATGGCCTCAATAGTATAAGGTCCGACAAAACGGGGTGCGAGTTTTCGGGATGATACCTGTAGATGAAGATCCTTAGCCAGTAAAAGAACTTGTTGACCCGGAGAGTACGAAGGGGCCGGAATGCGTCTTCTATTTGCACTGCGGCACATCCTCTCGGAGGACTTTAGCAGAGAGGCCCGAGCGGCTTTCCAGACTTGACGGCATCTCTTGATGTGTTTGCGGGATGAAGAAACACCTGCTTCGATCTCCTGTTGAGGAAACATAGGTGGCTGGTACCCCAGTGAACACTCGAATGGTGACAACCCGGTAGCTGAGCTCTTCAAAGAATTGTAGGCAAACTCAACCCAGGGCAGAAACTTGCTCCACGAAGAAGGTTGCCTGGTGGATATACAACGCAGCATGGTTTACACACTCTGGTTTGCTCTTTCTGCTTGGCCGTTGCTCTGAGGATGATAACCAGAGGTAAGACTGACCGTGGCCCCAATTCCCTTGCAAAAAGTCTGCCACACACGGGATGTGAACTGAGGACCACGGTCTGAGACAATGTCCACAGGAATGCCATGTTGCTTGACTATGTGGGTAGTGAGCAGATCAGCAGTCTCGGAGGAAGATGGAAGTTTGGGTAAAGGAACAAAATGTGCGGCTTTGGAAAATCGGTCAATGATGGTGAGTATAGTGGTGTTACTTTGGGAAGGGGGAAAGCCAGTGATGAAATCCAGAGAGATGTGTGACCAAGGGCGAATGGGGATGGGAAGAGGACACAGCAGTTCTGCCGGCGGTCTGTGGGACGGTTTATTTCGAGCACAAGTACTACATGCGGCGATAAACTCACGGGTATCATTAGCCATGGATGGCCACCAGAACCGCCGGCGGATGAAAGATAGGGTACGCTGAAATCCCGGATGGCAGGAGAAGACACTGGAATGCCCGCAGTCCAGAACCCGAGGTCGTAGCTCGCGAGGAACGAAGAGTCTGTTTGGAGGTCCTCCCCCAGGTCCCGGACTAACCTTCAGGGCGTCTTTCACCAGACCTTCCACTTCCCATGTGACCATGCCGATAATTCTGGAGGAAGGGAGGATGGTTTCCTCCTGGGTGTTATAAGTGGCCTCCTCCGAGAACTGACGGGAGAGGGCATCAGCCTTGGTGTTTCGAGAGCCAGGTCTGAAAGAAAGTATATAGTCAAAATGACTAAAGAATTGGGACTATCGGGCCTGTCGGGCATTAAGTCTTTTGGCCGACCGGACATGCAGAAGATTACGGTGGTCCGTGAGGACCTGAAACTGATGTTTGGCCCCTTCCAGCCAATGTCTCCACTCTCTCAAGGCCTCATGGACAGCGAGCAACTCCCGATTGCCAGCGTCATAATTTCGTTCCGCAGGGGATAAACGTCTCGAAAAGAAAGCACAAGGATGGACCTTGTTGTCCTGCTTGTAGCGTTGGGAGAGGACTGCCCCAATACCGGAATCGGAAGCGTCCACCTCCACGATAAATGGGCAGTCTGGGTCCGGATACACGAGGATGGGTGCAGAAACGAAACTCCTCTTGAGGCACCAAAAAGCCATTCCCGCTTCTCGGTCCCACTGAAAAGGTATGTTGGTTGAAGTCAGTGCATGGAGAAGTGCGGCCAACTTACTGAAGTCTTTTATGAAGCGTCTGTAGAATCCAGCAAATCCCAGGAAACGTCGCAGCTCAGTTCGTGTAGTGGGTTGAGGCCATTCTACCACTGCCTTCACCTTCTTGGGATCAGCCTTGATATGACCCTTTTCAATGACAAAACCAAGGAAATCAACAGAAGAGGAATGAAACTCACATTTCTCAGCTTTGATGAAGAGACGGTTCTCCAGTAAGCGTTGCAGGACGAGACGGACATGCTGTTGATGTTCCAGTGGGTCTTTGGAGAAGATAAGTATATCATCCAGATAAACGACTACAAACCGGTCAATCATGTCCCTGAGGATGTCGTTAACGAGGGCCTGGAAAACTGCAGGGGCATTGGTCAGACCAAAGGGCATTACCCTATATTCGAAATGGCCCAGGTGAGTATTAAATGCAGTTTTCCATTCGTCTCCCTCTCTGATGCGTACCAGATGATAAGCGTTGCGCAGATCTAGTTTAGTGAAGATGGTGGCCGGAGTGAGAGGTTCGAAAGATGAATTGAGTAGGGGTAAAGGATATTTATTCTTTATGGTGATGGAGTTGAGTTGCCGGTAATCGATACATGGCCGGAGTGATCCATCCTTCTTCTTGACAAAAAAAAACCCAGCGGTCACAGGTGACTTGGATGGTGTGATTATACCAGAGGCCAGGGACTCGGAGATGTAGTCCCTCATGGCTTTCTTCTCAGGAAGGGAAAGGTTGTATAGTCGACTGGATGGAAGGACTGCGTTGGGAACAAGATCAATAGCGCAGTCGTATGGTCTGTGGGGTGGAAGAGATAAGGCTTGGTCTTTACTGAAGACTGCGGCCAAGTCATGATAAGTCTCCGGGATACGGGAGAGGTCAATCGGGGGAGAAACCGATCTAGGTCTTTCAGGGGGTACCACAGCAGAACGGAGACAGTTAGCATGACAATGGTTGCTCCAGGCCAGTATTTTGCCAGTCGACCAGGAAATGTGGGGGTCATGAAGACTCAGCCAGGATCGGCCGAGGACAAGGGGCGCTACCGGAGCATCCAGAACCCAGAAGCTGATGGTCTCTGTGTGGTTACCAGAAAGTGTAAGAAATAAAGGTTTAGTGCGATGTTTAATTGGCCCTAAAGGATGACCATCTAAGGCCTGGGCAGGAACAAAAGTCTCTAGTGAAATTAACGGAATACCATTTTCATTGGCATACCTTAAGTCGAGGAAGCTCTCGTCGGCCCCGGAGTCCACATAGGCCTCCACCGATAGCGTCCTATCCTCCCAAGTCACAGTAGCAGGGAACAGGATACTTGGGTCCCTCCTGAAAAAAGGTGTGGGGGTTGTGGTATGGCTCACCAGGATCCCCTTGACTGGTGCGCCCGATCTTTTGGCCGAAAGGGGCAGTTGCGAATATGATGATCTGCCATACCACAGTATAGACATAGATGTCGTTGAAACCTTCGTTCACGTTCTTCAAAGGTAAGTTGAGATCTACCAATCTGCATGGGTTCTGGAAAAGGACTTGGACTCGGATTAACTGTGCCTGTCTGTCTCGGGAAGATCCGGTTGGTAGAACGAGGAGGTCTTGCCATAGCCGTGCTGCCGAAGTCGCTCTCCCTTTCCGCTTCTCGTTCCGAAAGTCGCTGATCAAACAAGAGAGCTAGTTCAATAAGTTCATGACAAGAAGACGGCCGGTCTCGCATCAATCCATCTTTGATAGTCTCATTAAGTCCTCTCCTGTAGGCACTCAGAAGAGCTTTGTCATCCCAACCACTCTCGGCAGCCAAAGTGCGGAACTCCAGGGTGTAGTTAGCCACAGATCGGGGGCCCTGTCTGAGGGAATGAAGCCTAGAGGCAGCGTCTCTTCCATCCGCAGGATGATCAAAAACAGCCAAAAACTCTTTACGAAAAGTGGCATAATTAGAGTTGAAGCCCAAAATTTTGTTAAGGGCAGAAGTGGCCCACTTAAGAGCAGGACCCAAAAATAGGGAGAACAAAAAGGCTATCTTGGCCCCATCATTAGCATAGCGAGAGGGTTGGTGTAGAAAAATAAACTCACATTAGGTCAGGAAACCACGACAAAGTTCAAAATCCCCCTCAAAAATTTTTGGACTGGCTATTTTGGGTTCGCGAAGGGAAGACGGTCCCTCGGTGGCAAGTGTCTCGGAGGTGCCTAAACTGGGTGTGGGAGGTGTCTCTTGACCGAGACTGAGTTTGTCTATTCTAGACAGCAGATTAGCAAATGCGACATCAAGTTTGTCCTCCAAGGTGGTAAATCGTGCCTGGTGCTGTCGAAGGACAGACTCGATGGCAGATACATCTTTAGGAGGGGAGGATCGGACCAAAGTGCCGGGTGGAGCTCTTGTTGCGCCGTCTGGTTCCATATTTGGTCGGAACGTACTGTTAAGACGGGTGGAAGGAGATGGCACAACAGCAGAAGTATAACTCAATAATATTTATTGAGTGATTGATGAATACATAGGATGTGTATGCTACTATGTGTTTGAATGTGAGCTATGTGCTGAGATTAACATGTGAAGATACCTTAAGGGGTGTTGTCAAGTGTGTTGAATGAGGGCGTCCAAATCCAGAGGGAAAAGAAGTAGGGAAGTCCAATGTCCAAACGGGGTCGTGGAAGGAGAGTGCAAGTCCGGTGTCCAAAAGGAGGTCGTGCTGCAGGAGAGAGCGTCCAAGGTACAAGCAGGGTGTCGAAATCAGGAGGGCAATCCAGGTCCAGGGGGAAAAGGAAGTTGACAATGAGACACGAGACTGGGGAATATAAGGAAGACGAAGATGATCAGACCAGGACACAAGGAAACAAGCTACAAGAGATAATACTGGTGGGAAGTCAGAGACGTGAGGCTTACTGCGAACAGGGCTACGTTCCGACGTCGATTAGTCCGCGGCGAGGCTCTTTATCCTGTTTTCTGTAATCACTGCCAGCTGTGCTGATTGAAGATTGCCGCCGGCTGCGGCGGCGTGTGGGCGCGGTCTGCGCAGCGCGTGTGGGGGCGTGTCCAGAAGCGCTCACAGTGGAGCCGCTGAGTGCTCCTGCAGAAGAGGGAAAGGCAGACTGTGCATGTGCTGTAACAAAAACTAAAAAAAGGACTTAAGCCTGCTCAGTGGTCTTGTGGTTAGAGTGTCCGCCCTGAGATCGGCAAGGCGTGAGTTCCCGGCTAAGTCATACCAAAGACTATAAAAATGTGACCCATTACCTCCCTGCTTGGCACCCAGCATCAAGGGTTGGAATTGGGGGTTGAATCACCCAAAATTATTCCTGAGCGCAGCCACTGCTGCTGCTCACTGCTCTCCTCACCTCCCAGGGGGTGGAACAAGAAGATGGGTCAAATGCAGAGGACAAATTTCACCACACCTAGTGTGTGTGTGACAATCATTGGTACTTTAACTTTTAAGCCAAATGCGACCCCGAAAATCAGGGGCACCCACAAAGGGAGAGAGACTGAGTCAGAACTTTTGTAAAAACGGAGAAAGAAAAGCAAACTCGTAATCAAAATCGAGAGAAAAGCCTATATTTTGCGTCCTCTTCTGCTGATGTTTTTCCTCAAGATGCTTGAGAAAATGCTAAAAGAGCATGAGCAGTGGCCTATGGTGTCTATGGAAGTCCGGAAATATTTAGTTTTTT
Organism: Nerophis lumbriciformis; assembly: GCF_033978685.3. Lineage (NCBI taxonomy): Eukaryota > Metazoa > Chordata > Actinopteri > Syngnathiformes > Syngnathidae > Nerophis > Nerophis lumbriciformis. The sequence continues at coordinate 43,540,224 of NC_084549.2, read as the reverse complement.
GCTTATATTGTTAATCATATCAGTTTTACAGAAATGATGGACCAGGGCAACAAAAACACAACTTAAAATAAAAAATAATAGTTTTACATTCCTTTTTTGTACTGTTTATGCGGGCAGATGGGCTCCAGTTCTATTCAATTCTATCGAGTCTGGCGATTGCGAGGGTGCGTTCCAAGTACAATTAGTTATCTACCATTACTCAAACACTAATTGATATCATTGGAAATAACTACCAGATTAATTTTTAGGAGCAAACAATACATGACGAGAATTTCCAAATCTGGATGCTATGGGTTCTTCGAGAATGACATTTGTTTGATTTCTAAGCAGTTTCTGCTGGAATATACTTTTTGACCCATGCCCCAGAGAATGTGGCCCTCGGCAATTGTCCATGTGGCCTCCAGATAAAACCGCCTAAGGGGATAACAAAAGAAACACAACGCAGCGATGAAGTTGGGTTGGCTACAACTTTACTTCTTTTTAATGACAACATACAAATCAAGAGCAAAATCACAGCACAAGACAGACAAAAAGTGACTAATGATTAAAACTTCCCACGTTTGTCAGAAACACAGGCAAAGGATTTCATGAAATAAAAGATGTTAATAACAGCGGTATTACCAGTAGAAAGTACAAATAATACAAAATGTTAGCACAATCCAAATACATTATTAGCAGATGTACATTATATAATTATATAAGGTGTGTGGGGGGGGCGGTGTCACATGATCATATAAGCAATAATCAATAAAGTCATCAAGAAATAGAAATTAGGACATAAATATGAAACACTATATGTTGGCAAAATATGAGCGATTTCTTGCTGCACTGGCTTCACATACGATTACTCGTTCATCATTAATGGAAAAGCAGCAAATAAATATGAATAATTCAGATTTAGCATTCAGAAAATCTGACAACACCTTTCATGTTTTACACAACCTCTAGTTTGTTTGTACCGCCAAGTGATTAAACCCTCTATCACCACCAGAGGGCAGTGTTCGTCTCCAATCGGGACATCAACTTCAATTAAATTATCTTTTAGTGCAGTCATAAAATAATTTACGTTTTTTGAAAAAAAAAAGAAAAAAAAGGTCAGCATTAATCAGTGATTTTAAGTGATTTAATAATCTACAGTAGGTTATTTGGTTAGTGTATGTATTTTTTTACATTTATATTTCTATATTGTATTTCTTGTCTTTTGTCACCAGTTAATGAGAACACTGGAGTATTTCATGATGGAAATCAAACCATCGTGTCTACGAGGATTGCATAAAACCAAATAAGGTTCAAACTGGACTGTTTTGTAGCAACATGAGCATCATTGCACTAACGTTGCGTGCAGTGAAGTCGCCACAACACAGAAATGCCACACTGAAGACCATATAGCACAGATCCCTGCTGTTTATGGGGTTACATTCCCAGACCCTTTGTGAATGGCAAACTGCTGTATAAAAAGCCTCAAAAATGCACATGTGTGATTCTCTAGAGCAGGGGGCCCAACAAGTATCCCACCAAAGAGTCAAAGAATATTTGCTTAAACTCTTAGTATTTTTTTATAACTGTTCAGCTAAGACATTATGAGTCTATTTAATGACAAATTACCACAACATGGCATCGAGAAAATTACTACAATGTTTGAATGGTTGTTTTGTAAAAAAAAGAACACTTTAAATGCCGCCAGTCATAAATAAAACACAAACAGATCACCTCTGCTTTCTTTTTGTCAAAGTCCCTCACGCGATGAAAGCTGGATAATATTGTCGGAGTTATTCAACACATTTCAAATTCAGTTTATCACATTCATAAACAATGACACAGTACTGTACGTACAAAACGTGGTGTTAGCAACATCACGTCTGGTCAAAGCATCTACTTGCCAGATATTGTTGAGTCAATTGACTTGTGAGACAGCGCCCTCTGTTGAATTCATATTAGCAGCACTCTTCCCCCCCCCCCCCTGCAGATAGCGCCATCAACCCAATTTCTATTTAAATTCCCACTAAAAATGTTCACAATTTTAAGCAGATAAAATAAATCCACAACTATGCGGGGATGCAAACGGCAAATCGTGAATAGGTAGGATTGTAATTTAACACAATAGGAGTATACTTTTTTTCATAACAAAGCTTATAAGTGACCCAAAATACTTGTCACTTTTTGCACTATATCCCACACAGAACAGGCTCAACCAACAAGGTGCTTAAAGTACTTTCCAAGTAACAGACCATTATTTAGGTCCACAGTAGTCTTTCACAGTATTCGCCATCACCCCTTTAAAGGGAACGACACATTTTTTTGGAATTTTGCCTATAATTCACAATCATTATGAAAGACCAGAAGACGGTTTTATTTTTTTAATGCATTCTAACTCGAAAATAAACAAATAAAAGTCTGCTCACAATGGCGTCAATGAGGTCCTCTATTCTGCCCATTAAGCCCTCTAAATAACCATCCAAAAAGCACCAACAATAGTCCATGTACATTTCATGACCTCAATATTAACCAAGTATTAGTGATATTGTTATTATAAGCGCTTACACAGACAAACTATTTATAGCGGCGCCATGATCACAGAGAGCTAACCAGCTTGTGCTGCTATATGACATCGCCTGCTGGTGAGCTGTTTCGGAACTCGTGAAAGTTTAATAGAAGGTTAAGGACATAATCTAACAAGTTGGTCAACTTTGGCATCCAATTTAGACCCGGAGATGGTGAAAAAGACAAGAAAAGACGCTTGATCAAACCCCCATTTTTCTTTGCAAGGATTCTTCATCTAAATAGGAACATATCTACATCCTAACAGTCGGCATTCAGTGAGAGCAGACATTGTACGGTAAGTGATGTTTTATTATGTTTGTTGTCTCTCATAAAGTCTGCAGTGAGTAATAATCAGTGATGTTGTCGAAGGAAAAAGTGAATGTTGTGATGCGTTTGTAAAATTAATGCGCCACTGCATGCTTAAAATGTCCAAAATACATACATATTTCATGTTATTACAAATGTTACTACATTACATACTGTATATACTTACAGCATGTAAATAAAACCTTGATGGAGGTGTTTGGATAGGCAGAATAGAACAACTCCCATAGGCTCCATTGTAAGTGGACTTTTGATGGCATTAATAATAATTAATAGTTAGAATGCATAAGAAAATAAAAACATATGTGTCACGTGACAACCTCTGAGGATGGCAACAGTTGTAGCCAAAAGCGTGAGGTACAGAAGCAAACAACAGGTCTGGCTATAATAACAAATTGCAGAATTTTTGAAGACCTAATGAACCTCTTTGGATTACAGAAAAACATATGTGTTCTTGACTTACATAAGTAATGATAGGCAAAATTCCTAAAAACAAGTATAGCTCCCTTTAAATGATACAAACTATGCATAAGTGGGAGCACGATTTCCAAAATTCACATTATTTATATTTATTTTCAAGCACCAGCAGAAAGGTAACCAATTGAAATTGGCAATAAATGATTGTTGCTGTACGTTTTTAGTGAGGTAACAGACATTTGCTTTCATTTCAAATGTGTGGCAGATTTTCGTCACTTTTTGGATTTTAACACATAATTGGTTATAGCCGATTACGTGTGTGGACATTGTAAACGTTAGAACATGTACTCATTTCAAACATATTTTCAATAGCTTGAACTTATTAATATTTGTATTAGAGGGTGTTTTCCTTTCCTCGACTGTCATTAACCAGCTGTCCTAAAATGGGTCAACGTGGTGCATGCAGGGTGAATAGTTGGACTGGGAAAAAAGGGCCAAATTTCCACATTCCAGCGGGTTAATGTTTGACATGAGGATCAGCAAACCATCGTCAACATCAGCGGATGACCACAAACAAGTGAATACTCACACACGTAATAAAGATATGGTACGTACCGTCAATCATTTGTTTGGCAAGCTGTTATCTAAAGTCTGTAATGTTATCTGGTCAAAAGATGAACACATTCACATTGACAGAAATGTTTGAGGTACAGTTTATACATAATGTGAACGCATGAAGCAAAGTTGTTTAACTCACTAATCTGACCTTACTACTAAGTCCATAAAACCGGCAGTGACGTGTGCATTTACAGGCTCCCGACAGACTTGATTTGTTTCACTCATCTGTCAGATTAGTGTTCCAACATCAACGCTATGAATCCAAAAGAAAAACAAGCTCACAGGATTGACTCAATGGCTTCCGGTGTAGCCTCCGGGGTTTTGGTTTGGTGACTGACAAGAGGTGAGGTCTCCTCCTCTGCCTGGATGTTGGCCACTGCTTCCACCCTTACCTCTGACAGCTCACCTCCTTCCTCCCCCTCCTGCTGCCTTTTCATCTCCTGCTGGTTGATGTGATGCAGGATCCCGGCACCCAGAGCATCGCCTTCCACGTTGACCACTGTGGTGGTACGATCCCTGTGCACACAAAGGCAGACAGAACTGACACACACTCTTCCAAAACAGAATTACCAAAGTTTCCCACCAAATGGACGACACAATAAAGGTATTCATTTCATAGTTGATGTTTATTTGTGATATACGAGCAAGTTAAAGTATCTGGTCTGCTGCTGGTCCAGTGGAAGCTGTTTTAGGGTACTTTTACAAAACAGGCTAGTAAAAACAGGAACTTTGATGACCTTGCAAATACGACTGAACGTACTGTAATACATTTAACAGGCCAGTAGTTGGCGATGATATTCAGTGCGTCCAAACAAACCATCTTTTCAATACCCTTCTTCTGAGTATGATGGCTTTGATAAGCAGTGGTTCTCAATTATTTTCTGACGTGTATTGTGTCCTGCTTTTACTTTGCCTTCCCATTTAAGGCCACTTTCTGAGGGCAATGGCACAGCGCATCGATAGGCTGACCACTAGCATCCCCTGTTGTGTAGTGTTATACAGTCTGTGATCAGTTCAATGTATAGTGGTTCAACTGGTTTGCAAAGATGAGTGAGGAGACTGCGACTGTCTTACTCGGTAGAAAATTACACTTTAAAATACAGTGGTAGAGATACACACATTAACCAGTTTCCCTATTACCATGATTTAAAGTGTCCCGGTCATTTACCATATTTTCCCGACTATATAACGCTACTTTTTCCCCAAGTTTTGAGCCCTGCAACTTATACAAAAGCGTGGCTATTATATGGATATTTCTTTAACAGCTAAATTATAGAATGGATTAAGCAAAAAAGTCAAACAATGTACTAAAATGATCCATTTAAGAAACTGTTCAAACTCAAAGTACAAGGAAGAAGAATCCTGATAAGCATCTTGAACCTAACTAAAACAGGATAAAATCTTATTCATCTCATAAAGGATGAATAAAGACATCAATGACGTTTCTGTTTTGTTGGATGAGCCGTTTCATTTGCCATGTTACAGGCACCATTTGGAAACAATTTACAAAATATTTATATGTAAATATCTAATATCACAATGTATTAGTATGTATCTGCGGCTTATATACTGGTGCAGTTAATATATGAAAAATGTACAGGATTGTGTCAATCCTTGGCTGTGTCCTGTCTGTTTATTTGAAACGGGCATTGCACAATACAAATATTGTACAGAAAAAATATTGCTGCTGTACACGTTAATTTTCAGCTGTGACAGCAGTTTAAAAATACATACAAAGATTTAACTACATATAATCACCAATATAATCTAAAATACAACTGTAGACAAATTTTACTTCAACCATTGGTGGAAATGCTCGTAACTCAAATTATGCACGCAATTTAAAGCATAACAAAAAGCCAAAAGACGTCTATCTCAAATTACCGCATTTTAAAGATGTGTGTGAAGGACATTCTGACAATAAAATTGTCTTTGTGTCAAAACATAAGGGTTTTTTCCAAAGGTAGTTTAAATTATGCACGCAAGTAATTAGCTGTGATTATTCACACTGAATCAAAAATCAAATGAGTGACTTCCCAGCAGACAAGACATCAAAACAACATTGACAACCTGTTGAATTAGGTCCTGATCTTGAGCAACTCAAACATTGGAACAGCATGCTCTTTTACAACATTAAAAAAATGTTCTGACGTTGATTTGACCATTGAATTTTGGTCGATTCCCAACTAACAACGTGGATTCAACGTGAGATGACGTCAGAATTTACAAATACAACTATTTTGCAACGTTGTTTCAAAGCCGTTTAAAAGGACATGTATGTATAATCAACGTTGTATCAATGACTTGTGCCTAATGGGTTGAACAAAACTACTCAACATTGATTTCCATGACACTTGGAAATAAGCAGGAATCTATTATTTTTAGGTATGAATAAGAATCAAGGTACAAATATGTCCTTTTACTTTACTCACACAATCCAGTCAACAGCCAACATGAGGGACAGATCATTGGTCGGCAAGCCGATGGCCTCCAGGATGATGGCAATGGTGATGATGCCACCAGCTGGGATGCCTGCTGCACCAACACTGGAGGCGGTGGCTGTCACCCTAGAAAGCACAACTGAATGATCATTCACTTATTTTCTAAAGATCTCAGTTGAGTTGAAAAGGTGAACCTGCACAAAGGGCAGTCAATCACAGGATACAAACAAGCATGCACGCTCACATGCACACCTATGGATCATTTAGTCTCCAATTAACCTAAAATGCATGTTTTTTTAAATGTGGGAAAAGAAAACTCAGAGACGAGAGTCAAACTCACAACCTTCTGACTGTGAGGCAGATGTGCCTACCACATTTCCACCATGCTACCAGCAATTGTTATCAGTATGTACAAACCCTGTTTCCATATGAGTTGGGAAATTGTGTTAGATGTAAATATAAACGGAATACAATGATTTGCAAATCATTTTCAACCCATATTCAGTTGAATATGCTACAAAGACAACATATTTGATGTTCAAACTGATAAACATTTTTTTTTTTGCAAATAATCATTAACTTTAAAATGTAATGCCAGCAACATGTGACAAAGAAGTTGGGAAAGGTGGCAATAAATACTGATAAAGTTGAGGAATGCTCATCAAACACTTATTTGGAACATCTCACAGGTGAACAGGCAAATTGGGAACAGGTGGGTGCCATGATTGGGTATAAAAGTAGATTCCATGAAATGCTCAGTCATTCACAAACAAGGATGGGGCGAGGGTCACCACTTTGTCAACAAATGCGTGAGCAAATTGTTGAACAGTTTAAGAAAAACCTTTCTCAACCAGCTATTGCAAGGAATTTAGGGATTTCACCATCTACGGTCCGTAATATCTACAAAGGGTTCAGAGAATCTGGAGAAATCACTGCACGTAAGCAGCTAAGCCCGTGACCTTCGATCCCTCAGGCTGTACTGCATCAACAAGCGACATCAGTGTGTAAAGGATATCACCACATGGGCTCAGGAACACTTCAGAAACCCACTGTCAGTAACTACAGTTGGTCGCTACATCTGTAAGTGCAAGTTAAAACTCTCCTATGCAAGGCGAAAACCGTTTATCAACAACACCCAGAAACGCCGTCGGCTTCGCTGGGCCTGAGCTCATCTAAGATGGACTGATACAAGGTGGAAAAGTGTTCTGTGGTCTGACGAGTCCACATTTCAAATTGATTTTGGAAACTGTGGACGTCGTGTCCTCCAGACCAAAGAGGAAAAGAACCATCTGGATTGTTATAGGCGCAAAGTTGAAAAGCCAGCATCTTTGATGTTATGGGGGTGTATTACTGCCCAAGACATGGGTAACTTACACATCTGTGAAGGCGCCATTAATGCTGAAAGGTACATACAGGTTTTGGAGCAACATATGTTGCCATCTAAGCAACGTTACCATGGACGCCCCTGCTTATTTCAGCAAGACAATGCCAAGCCACGTGTTACATCAACGTGCCTTCATCGTAAAAGAGTGCGGGTACTAGACTGGCCTGCCTGTAGTCCAGACTTGTCTCCCATTGAAAATGTGTGGCGCATTATGAAGCCTAAAATACCACAACGGAGACCCGGACTGTTGAAAAACTTAAGCTGTACATCAAGCAAGAATGGGAAAGAATTCCACCTGAGAAGCTTAAAAAATGTGTCTCCTCAGTTCCCAAACGTTTACTGAGTGTTGTTAAAAGGAAAGGCCATGTAACACAGTGGTGAACATGCCCTTTCCCAACTACTTTGGCACGTGTTGCAGCCATGAAATTCTAAGTTAATTATTATTTGCAAAAAAAAAATTAAGTTTATGAGTTTGAACATCAAATATGTTGTCTTTGTAGTGCATTCAATTGAATATGGGTTGAAAAGGATTTGCAAATCATTGTATTCTGTTTATATTTACATCTAACACAATTTCCCAACTCATATGGAAACGGGGTTTGTATAATGTTGCTAAGATGATTGCTAGTGACAGAGAATGTAAGGATAATTTGATTCTATTGATAGAGTCTGTCGCTATAACAGCTAACTGTGCACTTACAGGATAGTGAATATCTGTCCAGCATCAAGCTCGACGTTGTTGAGCTGAGCGATGAAGACAGCAGCGATGCACTGGAATATGGCCGCTCCATCCATGTTAACTGTGGCACCAATGGGCAGGATGAAGCGGCTAATGCGTTTGTCCACGCCGTTGTTCTCCTCCACACACTTTATCATGGAGGGAAGAGTTGCTGAGCTGGTGGGAGAATGGGGAGATTTTTAATCCACAACATGTTTTTTTGTGTCTCTAAGAAGTTAAAACACGTCCATAATTTGATATGAATTATTTGATGAGCTGGTTTTTAAGTCACGTGTGTGACAAAAGTGGATGCAATCAAAGTTGAGCTTCTGGAACAAATGCAATGCAATTTGCAAATGTTAATTCACTATACGCAGCATAAACAGTTACATCCAACATCTTTCCCACACAAAAATTGGGCGATACCTGTTCGACCTCGCTCACAAAACACATTATAATGGGACTGTCTGTCAATGGAGCTTGTTGTTACAACTCCGTACAGTAGATGAACTCTGAGTCTTCACACACTACACACATGCTCTTCCAGAGAATAAAAAGATGTAGCTGGAGGGATCAGTGTTGCCAACTTAATGACTTTCACTGGTCTTTTTGGACACATTTGGAGACAAACATGAAAGCATGTATCACTAGTGATGGTAAATAGATTATACTTGTATAACGCTTGTATAGTGCTTTTCCACCATGAAGGTACTGAAAAAATTCCGGCACACACAGCATTTCTCCTAGTATAATACATAACTCACATAATGTTTTTTTGTAGTGACTGTGCCAGAGGTGAACATGCATTCTACTGAGATGGCAAATGATGACACGTTCAATCTATCGCAGCACCAATCAAATAATCTCAAAATCCCCCTCATATCAATTCCTAGATGTGATCAAAATTATTTAAGGCGCACTACGCAAAATAGACGTAACGTTATTAATATCAGTACTACGGATACCATCAACAAAAAAGCCTCAGAACAGCCCACTACCCATAATATGGGCTTTTTAAACATCAGGGGCCGTATTTATCAAGCGTCTTAGAATTACCCCTAAGAAGTCTGCTAAGAGTTGACTTATGAGTAAAGAAATTCTTCGCTGAAAGCTGCACTTAAAAGTTAGTTATCAAGCGTCTTACTCACACTTTCAGCGAAGTGTAGGACTGAATCTTAAGTGTCACACTCAGAGCTGAATTACGACATTACTATGTGCCGTAAACGGAATTTTAGGGGACGTAATTTCTGTGTCCATAGAAATGACCAATCACGGAAGGGAATCCCTTGTCTAAGAATAAAGAAGTATCTTAGAAATATTTAAGTGGACAATGGGAGGGTATATTTTGACAATGAACTACAAAATAATACAAAACAAACAAACAATATTGGCAATGAATCAAAAATAAATGTTTCCTTTTCTTTCCAATTCATTTTCCCAGTGGCGAGATATCGAAGCATTGTGATGACCTTTAGTTTTGCTGTGAAAGCTCTGCTGCGTGATGTTGCTGATGAGATGACGCCCCTTATCAAATCTGTGACAAAAATAATACCCGCTCTGTCTAAACGATACCGTTTGATCAGCTGCTCGTCATCAAACAAAGCCAGGACATCCTTCCGCTCCCTGAACGTTCGCGCACGTCTCTCTCGCCTCAGTGTCATCCCCGCTGGCAACTCCTAACCACTTAGGACACCTCTGAAGGTCTCTTAAATATCGTGGAGAGTAGGAGTGATTCTTAGACTTAAGAAAGTTGATAAATAGCTTTTATTCTTAAGTTTGAGAGTCGGACTAAATTTCGCAAATTCTCAGGACTTAAGTGTAAAATGGCACTCTAAGACGCTTGATAAATACGGCCCCAGATCATTGTCACCCAAAATGTTAACAGTTAATTAGGTCTTTAGAGACAACAATCTTAACGTCATTAGTCTCAGTGAAACCTGGCTAAAACTAGATGATTTTTTTCCCGCTGAACAAGGCATCTCCTGCTAACTATACCAGTGCAGAAATTGCCCGTCCCCTTAAAAGGGGTGAGAGGTTGCACTAATATCCAATGAAAACCTTAACTTTAGTCTTAACCTAAGTAATAACTATAAATCATTTGAGGTGCTTACTATGAGGTCTGTCACACAGCTAACTCGCCATCTGGCTGTTGTCAACCAACCCCCTGGGCGCTTTTTGGACTTCATCAGCGAATTTTCAGAGTTTGTCGCTGATGTAGTGACACACGCAGATAATATAATTATAATGATGGATTTTAATATCCATATGAATACCTCATCAGACCCTCCGTGTGTGGCACTCCAGACTATAATTGATAGCTTACACAAATAATAAATGAACCCACGCATTGCAACAGTAATAAGATAGACCTAGTCCTTGTCCACGACCTCCAAAGTTTATAAAATTTGAAGTTCTGACTCAATGTCAACAATCTACTACTAACCAATGCTTTGGCAGCTGCAACATGAATGCTGTCACAACTACCAGTCTTGCTGGCCTACTGCCCTCGGTAATGACACCATTCCCAAATTATGTGGGCTCTATCGATAACCTCAATAACAACTTTAACGACGCCTTGCGCAACGCCATTTATAGTATAGCACTGCTAAAGCTAAAAAAGGCCCCTAAAAGGCGTACCCCCTGCTTCACAGAAGAAACCAGAGTTCTTAAACTATCATGAAGAAAGCTGGAACGCAAATGGCGTGCGACTAAACTGAGGTTTACCATCAAGCATGGAGTGATAGTTTAATACCTTATAAACACGCGTATACCTCAGCTGAAATTAATTAGAACTCCAATCTCATCCGCCTGAATAAAAACGATCCTAAATATTTGTTCAATACAGTAGCATTGCTAACTCAACAAGGGACGTCTCCCAGAAACTACACCCACTCGGTTGATGACTATGAGATTTTTTACTAAGAAAAGAGATTAAAGATAACACGTCCCAGGTCCAAATGGGTTCTATTAACGCAGATACGAATGCATGTGCTGATGATTAAAGTTGAATATAACTCAAGAATGACCGACAAGGAGATGACTTGTGCAGGAAAGTGCAGTTATACCTGGAGCAGGTGGCGAAGGCGGTCGTGAAGGGCGTAATGAGGCCAGACAGGAAACTGAAGGGGTTCTTGCGTGTGAAGCCGAAGTAGATGAGTGGCAGGATGATTCCGCCGTGGATGATATGGCCCAGAATGGAAGCAAAGATGTACTTTCCCAGGCTAGCGACCAATAAAACCACATCGTCCATCTCCACAATCTTACTGGCCACCAGGAACATGATGCCGAAGGGAATATACCTGAATATGTACGGTAACATGCAAAAATTAGGAAGACAGTCAAGTAAGAGTTTTGGATCTGTTAATCTTCTGATGGAAGTGTTCATTTCTTGACCTAATAACCCAAAATATAAAAGGATTTAATGAAAACTTGTTGCCACTTATCAATTAAAACCCTCAGGTAAGTCACTCACCACATGATCCAAGACACCAGTACCATGGTTGCCTCGTTGAAGGCATTGAAGAAACGGATAAGTTCCTCGCCCTCATCTCCAAGCTTCCTCAGTGCAACACCGAACACCATAGCAAATAACACCAGACCCAGGATGTTCATGCCATCTGCTTCTGTCCCAACAGGCACCTGAAAACACAATGTACTGTAGATGCTGTAAAGGCTTGATGAAAATCTTACCACAGAGGGAAAATCAGTTTGCTGTTTGCACTTCTTCACTGAGGACCCCAGCTGAAATGGCTATGGCTTAATCTTCTAACAGGACAACGCTGTAACAAACGTTATTACATGATAGCCAACCACCATTTGACCTCATTGCGCAACCTTAGACTTCTATTTACCTTCTTCTGCACATTATTAGGTTATTTGGTGTGACAATCAGACCGTCTCAACTCTAAGACAAGTCTTTCTGCGTGCAACCTCGGCAGCAACAGCGCTTCGCAAGAAGCCTTGCTTGTGCAATTCTTCTGGTGCCACCTTCAAGGACAGGCCATGTTAACACAATTAGATTGGGGTATTTCGATCAGGGTTTCATACTGCCGATTATGAATACCGATCATCCATGAGTGAGATCGGCTGATATTTTATTTAAGTTTTAATCGCTATCATTAAAAAAAACACAACAGCAGTGTAACAATATAAACACAATATTTGAACACTTTACTATTTGTAATTTATTACATATAGTGGTTTGAGCAAAATCGAGTCAGGAATGCACAAAAACTACCAAAAAACGTTCATCTAATACTGATATAAATTATTTGGTTAATGTTCTGTTTCGAGCTGCTTACAGCTCCATCTACACTTTTCTTAGAGTTTACTCAATTTTGCTTGCCTGCTCCTGCTTCATGTTACTATTTCCTGTTACTAAATTGTCTATTTGGGTTTATTTTTCATCAAATTTGAGGAGCAGCCTGGACTAGTCTTGTGTTAGCATTGGTGCTAACCTTCCAGTTCCTGTAACATGTTTAGCCTCGTCTTCCAGTGATAATAGTACTTGTAAGAAATGTATTTTATGTGCCCCAAGGTGATGATTAAGTTAAGGGAGCGTCAGCCTACTGGTGATGAACATACAAAGTTAGCTGCTAGCAGCCTCTGTCAGCCAGGGGACCAAACATTTATTAAGTATGAGCCACAGAAGATCGTTTTTTTGTAATTGGCATTGAAAGGCATTAATTAGCATTGGCGATCACATACTTTTTTATGGAAATTGATCCTGATTGGTGACTGACTGGTCAAAGCATACCTAGTTGTAGCACAGATTTGGACTTTGTAAGGCTATGGCTCCTAAAACTTTTGATCATCTGATGAACAGCCTGTTTGAGATTAAATGCAGTTTTAGTTAACTGGTGACTCTATATTTTTAATATCTTGCTCCTGTTTCATCTTTTTGCATTGTGCTGCCTCATCTACAATCTACAGTGCATCCGGAAAATATTCACAACTCTTCACTTTTTCTACATTTTGTTAAGTTACAGCCATATTCCAAAATGAAATAAATACATTTTTGTCTTCAAAAACAATAATCCATAATGACAATGTAAAAATTTAGTTTATTTTTGGTTTTTTTTAAGTTTAACAAGTTTCTAAAAAATAAAAATATACAAAATCGCATGAGCACAAATACTCACAGCCTTCGCTCAATACTTCAAGTACAGAAGAGTTACACTATAGAGTGTCCTAATATTTTCCACATGACTGTTTGGTGGAACAGGCTCCTGAAGTGTGTTGCAATGTTCCACAATCTTTTTCAATCTGTATTTAAGATAATAATGGTTTTGCATTTTAGATGATCATGAGGAAATATGTAGACTTTTACTGTAGGTACAGACTATGCGGTTGCATACTAGTCTGGGAAGAGTTATGGGATTCAGTGAGCTGGATAATGATTAACAAAAAAGGACTAAGGCAAATCCTGGTTCTGTCATCACCCATTGTCTCGAAGATCCCATAGCTCTACCAGCTTCATCCCCTGTCTCCTGGGGCGAGGGCTCATCATGACCCATGGCAAACTAAATATCATGGACTAATGCCAAAAGCTGATCCTTTATCTGGTCTACTAAAGTGGATAAATGGGGGAAAAAGCAATATGGGAGACCATGGTCTCTTTTTCCTCCCAGACTAACATTTACATTGTAGCAGATGTTTACGCTGTGTGTGTGTGTGTGTGTGTGTGTGTGTGTGTGTGCGCGCGTGTGTGTGTGTGTGTGTGTGTGTGTGTGTGTGTGTGTGTGTGTGTGTGTGTGTGTGTGTGTGTGTGTGTGTGTGTGTGTGTGTGTGTGTGTGTGTGTGTGTGTGTGTGTGAACACACTGATACTGGAATGGATGTGTGATGCAAACATGTGGTTGTACTAATCCACACAATATTTATAAGACTTCTATATTTAATAAAACATGTTTTAAAGCTGAGAATGCAATTATCTACACAAGTTATTTGATGTTTAAGATACAGGATTGATGATTGCCTGCAAGAGTGCCTGGTGTTTACTCTCACATCACGTAACTTGCAAAAACGGATGTTGTATATTTTTATAAATCAGCAAATCTTGAACCACAAATAGGCGGGGAAGACAGTCAGATCTATGTTGAAAACAGACCATCATTATCATTGATGCCGTCATCATAGAAGTGTTACTGTTATTGATACACATATTGTTGTGTTCTCCTTTAATTGCTCAACCCCTCTATTCTCTAGAGGGGTTCTAGCTTCTCTAGCTGCCCTCTGTCCCTCAAACAAACTGGTCCACCTCACAGAGCCTGGGATCTTTTTACGATCATAGGTTTTTCTTTAGCTCTGTCGCCAAGAGCTAGCTCATGCTGGGTGCAGTTTCGTGGTTCGAGACCTGCACCATGTGCACATTTGCACTGTTTTGCTTCAAGATATTATGCTGATATAGGCTACATTTCGTTGCTTTGCTAAGCCATCTCACAGTATAAATGTGTAAACACGTGTTTGCAATGTTTGCATGTATATGAGAATGTGGTGGTCAGAGGTCTTCCCACACCTACCTTTTGGTAGAGGGTAGTGCCATTGGTGTCATTGCCTGAAGCAACCATCTTGTAGCCGGTGGCATACTGCAACACAAGGTTAAAAAAAAAAAAATCTTACACATTCCAACAGTTCATTCTAGTAAAGAAATGTGTGGTTAGTCCCAGGATTATTTTGTTGATGTATTTCACAGTAATTTGCCAAATGGAAAAAGTCATAAAACGAGTGATTTTCACATACCATAAGCGCATCACAACCAGACCAGCAGGCCCTACCGGTCTCTAAAAACCTTTCAGATACAGGATTTTTACTGTTATTGTTAATAAATAATACATTTACTTGAATACTTAAAGGGGACCTATGACAATTTAATCTACACTTAAAACACTTCCCTGTGGTCTATATAATATGTATTGGATATGCTTTGTTGTAAATTTTGCACACATTTTGCTACAGTAACATACATAACCCATTTTTTGAGTCTGTCTGCAAAAAGTTTGCGTGTGGAGGTGTTCCCAAATTGCAAATGAAACCATGCCCCACCCTCTCCAAAAGCATCATAATTTATCTTTTGGAAATTACACACTATTATTCTGGAAAACAAACATCACAGTTTGTTTTTTTTCAGTCAAAATAAACTTTATAAATGTTAAATAGATTCACACAGTCAACTGAGTTTATTTTGCTCGCAATAATACAAATGTATTCAGAATAGTTTTTTCTTTCTAAACTTGTAACTTTTAGAACACGTGCCATTATTTAAACCAGAATACACAGATCAACACTTTATCCGTAACAGTAAATAATTCACTTCAGTATTGAGAAAAACACCAAGTTTAATCTTTAAATCTTAATTTTTGTTTTTTTATTCAAATTTGAGGAGCAGCCTGGACAAGTCTTGTGCTAGCACTGATGCTAACATTCCAGTTCCTAAACTAGCATTAGTTTTTGTGTGTTGCTGTGTTTGTATTCACTCTGATGAACATTAAAAGGACCATACCATATTTATGTGGAGACATTTATATTGCAAAGTGTGTGAGTGTGTACATTACTCAAACATGACATGGTTTTAAAGATCGAGCTGACGGTTTTTGTGCTTCTCTGCAGTTTAATCCACAGTTGGACCTCTTCCACGGGGATCCGACACCTTATGGACTGGATAGAGACATGTAGAAATGTGAAAGGGGGGTGAATGCACTCACTGACCTGACTGCACTTTGAAACTCAGTTGTCTCCTAATACAATAAGTCACTAAGTTTATAATACACATTCCCCGCTTTTGCTTTATGTTTCAGAGATGCTTAACAAGTACATTAAAAGGGACTTGCACAATGCAACACGTCCGAAAAGAATCAGGAAGCAGACTTAATCCTAATTGTTCTCCATAAGAATACATAACAATGAATTAATACTTAAAAATAAGACATTTAATCAAGAGATTACATAAAAATAATAGTTTTAGCTAGTTTATTAAAACAAACTGTTTGAGAATGTAACTGCTCTGATGAGCATGTATGCCATCTGGCACACTTGACCATAGTTGATGCCTATTCATAATCCTACCAGACGTAATAATTGTAGAAAGTGGGCCGTATTCAAAGGCAGTGAAGCGAAGTTGGTTGCTAGGCTGGCTGGAATGGAATGATTTTGCCATGGAAACGGCTGGTGGGACAGAGTCCCCGTTAAGAGGCATTATGAGGCTGCAAGCACACCAGTGTGGATTTACGGCGGCTGTAAATGACCGCGGTGTGGCGTCCATGTGGTCGGAGGAATAAATTCTAATGAATTATCTCCGCTGGACACATGTGATAGTGAAACATGAAATGATTATGAGAACGGAAGGTCAATAATTGAAGCGCTGAAACTCACAGAGCGGAAAGCAGCAGCCACCAGATTGGACGGGAATAAGTTCCTGTGAAATATATTGAGAAGAGGTTAGACATCCAAAAAAATTACTTTTTCACTATTGGAGTTCATTTGATTCAGTCGGTTTTACTCCGATGTCCTTCCAAAGTCCAAAATGTTCGCTTCATTGGAGATGCAAAATTGCCCCTGTGTGTGGGTCATCACTCCAGCATGTGTGTCTTTAACACAGTCGACCAGGGAACGCTCAGGATAAGCAGTGAAAAAATAATGTTAAAAAACACACACACTTCAGAAATGTATGTTGCTGTTGACTAATCCAAAGTGTGTCTAGTTTATCATCACACACTGCTTGTTCCCAGGATGGTTCATCAGGTCCACATATTTCCTGACTAAACAATTGTTCAATCACTGATCTACATCACCAAAGCAGATATGTACAAAGATCATGTATTACTAAAACAGTGGTTCTCAAACTATATCTGAAGTACCACTTTAGAAAAAACTCATCTCTCCAGGTACCGCCATAATGACCAACATTAAAATACAGTAGCGTAAAACGCCTAAGTATTCATTACAAACAAGGCAGAGGTTTTATTTAACAAGTATATTTGATATTTTGGGCACTGTAACATTACACACAGTTTGAACAGTAACACCGTGTTTGAATATAGGAAAATAAAACACTGTACTTTAATCAAGTGATTTGTTGGCATACCACTAAATGGAGCCTGTGTACGACAGTTTGAGAATCACTGTACTTAAAGGATTACACATGATTTATTTTCTTCTGCGTGGTTTCAATATTTCATGTTCAATATATTAGAGCATTCGAGGATTCTGATGATTTAAACCAAGGATGTCCATTTTTTTTTTTTACACAGAAGGCCAAATACAGAAAAAAGAAAAAAAAAACGTGGCTTTGTTAATAATGCATCGCTGCAATATTTGTAAATTAAATTGGTTTTATCGAGGGATGCACCGAATGATTGGCCACCGATCAATATTGTCTGATCAATTTTCATGAAAAAGTATGATCGCCATTGATGATTAACGCCTTAACGCCGATCACAAACGGCAATCCCCTCTGGCTGACACTATTTATTTTTAGTCTCCTTTGTGACAAGCGGATACAAAATATGAAAAGAAATAAAACAATCATTTACTGTACAATGTCTGCTTTCACTGGGATGCTGACTGATGGGATGTTCATATCTTCCCATTTATAATGAAGAATTAATTATAATCCCCACGCAGGTACAAAAAGCTAGTTTCCTCTCTGTGATTGCGGCGCCGCTCAAAGTAGTTCCTCGGCATTAGCGCTTATAACAACAATATCGCTAAGACTTAGTTAATATTCAGGTCAAGAGATGTAAATTGAGTATTGTTGGCTGTTTTGGATGTTTTTAAAGGGCTTTATGGGCTCTACATTACTCTATTGCTGTATATTACTAATAAGAATGCATTACTAAAGAAAACCACATGCGTTTATGTCTTACAAAGGAATTGGTAAATGATAGGCAAAATTCCAAGAAAGTGCAGTTCCCCTTTAATAGTAGATTCTGTTTTAGCGAACAATTTATTGATTCCGTCCATGATTTTGATGACAAGTAAATCATAGGGCCCTATATAACTCCAAGTTATTGTACTCCATTTATTGTACTGCCCTCAGCTGCGCTCCAAGTTCAGTCACTCTGTTCATATGTATGATTCGGGTTACTTTTGCGTACCTTGTAACCGGAAGTGGGGGGGGTAAGAGGTCGGCTCCGATTGGCTAGTACGCCATGGTTGATGGAGTTAATATACACACAGTATGCGCAAAGCTGATCACCGTGATCGACCTGAAATGTATCACGGTTATCGATCACAATCAAATAATCGCCCAGCCCTACTCAACAATACTGCTACTTGCTGGATCTGCTTATCACTCAGCTTCCAAAACATGTAGCTGATCCTCCATATATTCAGGCTTAAAAATATAAGGTCATCATCATATGTCCCAAAGTAGTAGTCGTTGGCTCTCATGAAGTCTGTCATAATTAGTAGTAGTGTTGTTGTTGAAGGAAATAACAAATGTTGTCATGCGTCTGTGAAATTAATGCGCATGTCGTATGCTTAAAATGTCCTAAATACGTAAATAATACATCTTATTATGAATGTGCCTGTAATAACATTACATACGTATACAGCATACTTGCCAACCTTGAGACCTCTGATTTCAGGAGGTGGGGTGGGCGTGGTCGGGGGTGGGGCGGGGGCGTGGGTGGGGCGGGGGCGTGGTTAGGGGCGTGGTTAAGAGGGGAGGAGTATATTTACAGCTAGAATTCACCAAGTCAAGTATTTCATATATATATATATACTGAATATATATATATATACTGAATATATATATATATATATATATATATATATATATATATATATATATATATATATATATATATATATATATCTAAGAAATACTTGACTTTCAGTGAATTCTAGCTATATATATATATATATATATATATATATATATATTTATTTTATTATATGTATATATGTATATATAAATAAAATAAATACTTGAATTTCAGTGTTCAATTATTTGCACATATACACACACATAACACTCATCTACTCATTGTTGAGTTAAGGGTTGAATTGTCCATCCTTGTTCTATTCTCTGTCACTATTTTTCTAACCATGCTGAACACCCTCTCTGATGATGCATTGATGTGTGGCACTCACAAAGGTGCTTTCATCAAATGCATTAGAGTCTGGAATTTTCCATCTCTCCCTAGCATGGCCCAAAACCGGTCAATCTTTGCTTCCCGAGGAAGATCTTCAGTGCCAAGCACTTGGTAGTCCACTACTTCTTCCCGGAGGCTATCCAGGTCCAATCGCAGCTGCGGCTTGGAACTTACAAGCTGTTATGAGAGTAGCGTATGTGTGTGTGTGGCCCTTTAATAGGTGAGCATGTGAGGTGAGTGACGTCAGTGAGTGTGTGGGCAAGAGAAGAGAGGGAGCGGTAGCGTGAGTGCGGGCGGGGACTAGTTTGTTTTGTGTTGGATTGGCTGTGTGCAAGCAATCAATAAAGCAAGATTTGCAACTAATCGCCGGACTCAGGCAGGAAAGGTGCAACAAAGTGTATTTCTTCATCTTACTCGTCGTCGGCGTCGCCATGGCTGTATCTTCCTCGTTCTTCTGCTTCGTCTCCTTGTTGTGTGCGCAGTTGTGCACTGCACTCTCTAAAAGCCGTATATGTTATTGATGTTATAGATGGCAGTATTGTCCTGTTTAAGAGTGTCACAACATTGCTGTTTACGGCAGACAAACTGCTTTACGGTAGACAAAAAACGTGACTGCTGCTGTTGTGTGTTGTTACCGCGCTGGGAGGACGTTAATGAAACTGCCTAACAATAAACCCACATAAGAAACCAAGAACTCGCCCTCGATCATTCTACAGTTATATCGTGATTGGGCAGGGACACTGTTTATATCGTGGGAAAGCGGACTCAGGTCCGCATGGAGCTGGAGGGAGCGTGGCCTCCAGCTCCGCCTGAATTTCGGGAGAAAATTTGTCCCGGGAGGTTTTCGGGAGAGGCGCTGAATTTCGGGAGTCTCCCGGAAAATTCGGGAGGGTTGGCAAGTATGGTATACAGCCGTGTACTGAATATATAAAACCTTGATGGAAGTTTCTGGAGGTTTTTTAGATCGCTTTATAGGTGCAATAGAGCGAATTACATTACCGCCATTGTTAGCTGACTCTTGCTCTCATTTATTTACAAATTAAAATACATAAAATAAGACAAATATATTAGTGATTGTCTTACATTTGGATTGTGCATGATAAGGCAACATTCCAAAAAAAGTGTGGTTCCCCTTAAAGTGCATTATCACTGGAGGACAAGGCCAAACAAGTTGTGACCCAGGGTGGGTCACTCTTTCATACACAGCTGTGGGCGTCTTTGTGTATCTGACCTGACTGAGCCCAGGTGAAGATCCCCCTATGACTATCTATTGGCTACCCAAAGGACTGGACATCCACATTATCTATCCATCCATCCATTTTCTACCGCTTATTCCCTTTGGGGTCGCTGGAGCCTATCTCAGCTACAATCGGGCGGAAGGCGGGGTACACCCTGGACAAGTCGCCACCTCATCGCAGGGCCAACACAGATAGACAGACAACATTCACACTCACATCCACACACTAGGGCCAATTTAGTGTTGCCAATCAACTTATCCCCAGGTGCATGTCTTTGGAGGTGGGAGGAAGCCGGAGTACCCGGAGAGAACCCACGCAGTCACGGGGAGGACATGCAAACTCCACACAGAAAGATCCCGAGCCCGGGATTGAACCCAAGACTACTCAGGACCTTTGTATTGTGAGGCAGATGCACATTATCTATTAATTCAATAATTATACGTACTCGACATCCATCCCAAAAGGGGGGTCTCTACATCTGCGGTCCCTTCCCAAGGTATGTTCTTTTTCCACAGCTGGGTTCTTTTGAGATTTTCCTTGCCCAGATGTGGGTTTAGATCAGAGGATGCCATTGTGAGTTTGTGAAGCCCTTTGAGACACTTGTGATTAAGGGCTGCATAAAAAAACTTTGATTAATGCTACACACCGAGAGCAAGCCAGTAGCAGCCATGCTAATAGCTCAACTAACCGCTAAGCTTTGAACGACACCAACAAATAAGTGCTTGGTGAAGTTTAAAAAGTCTAGATGGAAGCATGTTACAGCAGAAAGTAGGCAGCTATTAACAATAGATTAAGTAGATTAAGTATGTGGTTAAATAAGAGTCTAAAGAGAGAATGCTAAACAACAAATACGTTGTCAATACCAAAGGTAGAATCAGTATATAATTGATACCAAAGTAATTAGGTCAATATTAATATTTTGTCAAAATTATGTTTTGTTGTTTTTGTTCATGTTTACAAACTCAAGGAATAATCCCATGGACACAGGAGGAGTTTGAGTGCAAAATAAGTAATAGAGGGAAAACATATGACGGCAAAAACCAAATGATTTAAATGAGTAGTAGATAATAGTTTTTACTTTTGTTTAGTTACTGTTTACTATTGACTTTGTTTTAATAAGTTTGGTGTGATCATCGTCTATCGATCTCACTCATGATTTATTGGCATCAGAATCGACAGCATAGAACTCTGGTTGGTACAACAGTCGAATTCTCCTCACTAACATTTTCATGAGCGTATACAATGACCTGATCACTGACCGTATAACAACCTGCTTTGATCCCCTCCGCGGCTAAAGTTAAAGGAGCATATGCAGTCAACATACAGTTCGTGTTTAATCTGCTTTCACACATGATAGATGTTTTGTGGTTATTCGCATGCAATGACTGCAACAGTTTGTTCGGATGAAATAAAAATACGCACATGATAATGAAGTTAACAATACAACACATGTTGACACAAACTGACCCATGTTTTATAAAAAACATCTCCAAACAAATTCCACTGTACTTGGCTGCTTGTCTTTTTTGATAATCATTGTAAGATGCAAAGCATAACTGGTTAAAGTGTAATGTGTTTTCTTGCCATTACTTTTAATCTCCCTCTTCTTGTCCAGCATCACCATGGTCTTTCCCACAGACACCAAGCTGAAAGTGTTTTCATTGTAATCAGTAAAACACACAGAGGATTACTGGAAGCTGTGGTTTTTCCACATACAAATGTTTGTTTGGGGTAACTTTATCCCCAAGGTCACACCCCACTGAGCCAAAGAACACAACCTTTTGCCACATTTATTCCCATGGCTGGAACACATCTGAGATGTTGAGTAAACCCATGATGACTCAAACGCCGCTTCAGCTGTTTCATTTGCCACCTCTACAGTGTTCATTCGCCACTTTACGGTTCACTTACTACGCTCTCAGTGCACAAAAGCGCTCATTTTTTTTATTACAAAAAGTAACAAATTCATTTGTAGTTCTAAACATATTTGCTTTGTTTCTCATGTTTTTTGCTCACTTTTTGCAAATGTGATCTCACCAGTTAAGCGTATTTGACAACGACTTCATTACGTCATTTTTTTGTTGCAATCACTTTCCAACAAAGTCGGCATACTTGCTCAACCGCCCGTGTTGATGGGCTCATCTTTCTCACTCGTTTGAAGCTAAAATATTCCCACACAGGACATTTGGCTTTGCAATCACCTTTTTTTCTCCTAATTTTTGTTACCTCGCAGTGCTTCTAACTAGCTAGTAGCGACTAACGAGACTTTGTCCGCGCAACCTGTGAGTGTATACTAGCGGTGCCGCCTCCGCCCGCTGACACAAAGATCGTGAATGACTGACAAGAAGGTTCACAATGTTCGTTTAATTGTTCAGGTGTTAAGAGTGGTGCACAAAGTGAACTCTCTTGCGCCCTGTTTGAAAGCGAGACACGAAGAAAACAGACGGACACGGTAATTTATCAATGGCAGCAAAATGATCAAGTTCATTTTCATTTAATCGTTTGATTAATTATTTATTGACTATTGGCCCAGGCTTATTGTTGTGTGTCTTTTCTGTTTTAATATGCCAATGTTGAGAAAATGTAATTTATAAAAACATCACAGCAAGTGGTGCAGTTATGCACATTACAGTACTGTAGGTTTACAGTGGGGCTGATTATTTAGTAAATAGGTAATCTTTCAATTAGTTGGTTTGATTAATCGAGTAATCGGATAAAACACACTTTATAGCTTCAATGCGTATTTGAGAGAACATCGTTAAAATAAATATACAAATAAAATAAATACAATATTTTTCTGCTACCCAAAACATTATTTTTTTTCTAATAAACACATATCAACATTGAAATTCTGCATTAATAAAAATAAATAAGTGAACAAAATTCCTCCTCTCATGTGCGCTATATTGCATCGGCCGTACAGAAACTATGTCGACGTATTTAAAGTTCTGGGGAATTCATGTAGTCCGTTTTAATCATTTTTTTATTAGTTACACTCATCAAACAATTAATTGAAGCATCCATCCATTCCACTTGTCTGAGGTTGGGTCGCGGGGGCAGCAGCCTAAGCAGCGAAGCCCAGACTTCCCTTTCCCCAGGCACTTTGTTCAGCTCCTCCCAAGGGATCCCGAGGCGTTCCCAGGCCAGTCAGGAGACATAGTCTCCCCAACGCGTCCTGGCTCTTCCCCGTGGTCTCCTACTGGTCGGATTCTGAATAGATACCCGAACCACCTCATCTGGCTCCTCTCGATGTTGAGGAGCAGCAGCTTTACTTTGAGCTCCTCCCGAATGACAGACCTTCTCACCCTATCTCTAAGAGAGAGCCCCACCACTCTACGAAGGAAACTAATTTCAGCTGCTTTTACCCGTGATCTTGTCCTTTTGGTCATAACCCAAAGCTCATGACCGTAGGTGAGGACGGGAACGTAGATAGATCGGTAAATTGAGAGCTTTGCCTTCCTGCTTTGCTCCTTTTTCACCATGACAGATCGATACAGCGTCCGTATCACTGCAGACGGCGCACCGATCCGACTGTCAATCTCACGATCCACTCTTCCCTCACTCGAGAACAAGTAAAAAATAAGAATATGCACAAAAGGCACACAGAAAGGAACACATTCATTGTCTACTCATAGTATATACAGGACATACAGTATGTCTTTACCCAAATAAAACGTTATTACGTCCGTTATTTTGGTGTGTCTTTGAAAGGTGAATGAATACGGGGTCCCTCGGTGCACCTTGGGCATCCTCGCTTTTGTAGCTGTTTGTAGGGGCTTTATGTCGGTGGCGGGCGGCCCGCCCTGTTAGTTGCCAGCTTCACAGCGTGGGCAAACGATGGCAGTTAAGAAAAGAAGGAAAGTGTTATTAATGCTTAACGTGTCTCCGCACACCGATCATTTGTTTGGATGTGCACACCAACGTGCAAGCCATTGTGGCATTTGTTGTTGGTGAATCCGTGCAGGAACATTACCGGGTTTTGGGAAACGAGCGGGAGTGCTTCGAGAACAGCGAGGCGTGCGGTTGTGTTCCGGGGTTAAAATGTGTGCCTGTGGGTAACGCTGCAGGAGAGGAGGGCATCGATGGAGTAATGCTTTTATCGATACAGCGTCCGCATTACTGAAGACGCCGCACCAATCCGCCTGTCGATCTCACGATCCACTCTTCCCCCACTCGTGAACAAGACTCCGAGGTACTTGAACTCCTCCACTTGGAGCAAGATCTCCTTCCCAACCCGGAGATGGCACTCCACCCTTTTCCGGGAGAGAACCATGGACTCGGACTTGGAGGTGCTGATTCCCATCCCAGTCGCTTCACACTCGGCTGCGAACCGATCCAGTGAGAGCTGAAGATCTTGGCCGGAAGAAGCCATCAGGACCACATCATCTGCAAATAGCAGAGACCTAATCCTGCAGCCACCAAACCAGATACCCTCAACGCCCTGACTGCGCCTAGAAATTCTGTCCATAAAGGTTATGAACAGAATCGGTGACAAAGGGCAGCCTTGGCGGAGTCCAACCCTCACTGGAAACGTGTCCGACTTACTGCCGGCAATGCGGACCAAGCTCTGACACTGATTATAACAGAATACAATGAATTGCAAATCCTTTTCAACTTATATTCAATTGAATAGACTGCAAAGACAAGATATTTAATGTTTGAACTGAGAAACTATGTAATTTTTTGCAGATATTAGCTCATTTGGAATTTGAAGCCTGCAACATGTTTCAAAAGAGCTGGCACATGTTGCAAAAAAGAGTGAGAAAGTTGAGGAAAACTTATTTGGAACATCCCACAGGTGAACAATTGGGAACAGGTGGGTGCCATGATTGGGTATAAACGCAGCTTCCATGAAATGCTCAGTCATTCACAAACAAGGATGGGGCGAGGGTCACCACTTTGTGAACAAATGCGTGAGCAAATTGTCAAACAGTTTAAGAACAACACTTCTCAATGAGCTATTGCATGGACGCTCCTGCTTATTTTAGCAAGACAATGCCAAGCCACATTCTGCACGTGCTACAACAGTGTGGCTTCGTAGTAAAAGAGTGCGGGTACTAGATTGGCCTGCCTATAGTCTAGACATTTTACCATGAATTGATTAACAATATATATATAAACAAGTTGAAAAACTTATTTGGGTGTTACCATTTAGTGGTCAATTGTACGGAATATGTACTGCTGTGCAATCTACTTATAAACGTTTCAATCAGTCAATCAAAACCTGTCTCCCTTTGAAAATGTGTGGCGCATTATGAAGCATCAAATACGACAACAGAAACCCCGGACTGTTGAACATCAAGCAAGAATGGGAAATAATTCCACCTGAAAAACTTCAAAAATGTGTCTTCTCAGTTCCTAAACGTTTACGGAGTGTTGTTAAAAGGAAAGGCCATGCAACACAGTGGTAAAAATGCCCCTGTGCCAACTTTTTTGCAATGTGTTGGTGCCACTAAATTCTATGTTAATGATTATTTGCCAAAAAAATTAGGTTTCTCAGTTCGAACATTAAATATCTTGTCTTTGCAGTCTATTCAATTGAATATAAGTTGAAAAGGATTTGCAAATTATTGTATTTGGTTTTTATTTACGAATTACACAACGTGCCAACTTCACTGGTTTTGGGTTTTGTATGTTCTTGACCAAAAATCACTCCATATTCTCTACTGCTTGCTAGTGTTACCATATCTGAGTTATTGTGTAGAAATATGGGGAAACAACTACAAATGTGCATGTCATTCACTAACGACGTTACAAAAAAGATAAATTGCAATAATACATAATGTGGGATATAGAGAACATACAAACTCTTTATTTATTGAATAAAAAATATTGAAATTTAACGACTTGGTGCATTTGCAAAGAGCAAAAATTATATACAAAGCAAACTATACCGGAGTCTTTGTTTTTTTCCTTTTTATAGAGGTATTTGATCTGAAGCAACAAAATATAAAACAAAACTTTTTTTTTTTTTATCAAACTAATCGATCGTTTCAGCCCTAAACTACTGTACTACAGGCAGCTTAGCTTAGCATAAGATGCATATCCAAACATGTTTGCTCAAGTAATGCTGGGAAGAGCAGTCCACCTGTTGCAGAGAAAACCATCAATTGCTGACTAAATGGGTATGTGTAGTTAGGACTAAACAGTTGTTAAGGTAAAAATAGACCCTTTTCCAACAGCTGTCACGGTGGGAATTTGTTATCAGACAGCTTCTCTGCATTTTGTGAGGTACTGTTTACATTAAAAAGGGACTTATGATGTTTTCTGACTTATAAATGTTGTTAGAATGCTTGATACTTGCATTAAACAATGCCTGAGCATCAAATCATAAAATGTATTCTTTGGCTGCACAATTAATTCACATCAAATCAACATTGAGGTTTCATTAGTGCGGTAACGTAACCGCAAGAGGCTGCGGGGTTTTTTTTCTCATTTGAGTGACAGACATGTTCGCTAATCAGAACTGTTGAGCCCTGCGTTTCTTTGTTTGTGGCTTCAAACAGGTAGAAAGAGGTTTCACTCTTAGCACCTGTGTGTTTATTTAACAGTAGAATCGACTAAAGGCAGTGAACCCTCTTTCCAAATATGGACAATCTTTGTCTTGGTGAGTGTAGAGCGAGAGCACACAAACACACACACACACCAAAAGCACGGACAGAGAGCATTGCGACTCGCTGGTGAAAAGTTCCACAAAGTAACAAAAATGAGGAGGAAAACAAAATATTATAAAGCAAATGTCCCGTTGTGGTAATATTTCAGCTTCAAATCGGATGGGCAATATGAGCCCATCAACACAGACGAACGAGCGAAAATGCTGTGATCACGTGATGGCAACAAACAAAAAGACAACTATTTTATGATTTTAAGTATTTACTTAACTTAATTTTTTGCTTACATGAATGAGTCAATTTTATTATATTTGTTTTTTATTTAGGATAAAGTTATTTGCCTTCTAAATACATCCATCCATCCATCCATCTTCTTCCGCTTATCCGAGGTCGGGTCGCGGGGGCAGCAGCTTAAGCAGGGAAGCCCAGACTTCCCTCTCCCCAGCCACTTCGTCCAGCTCTTCCTGTGGGACCCCGAGGCGTTCCCAGGCCAGCCGGGAGACATAGTCTTCCCAACGTGTCCTGGGTCTTCCCCGCGGCCTCCTACCGGTGGGACGTGCCCTAAACACCTCCCTAGGGAGGCGTTCGGGTGGCATCCTGACCAGATGCCCGAACCACCTCATCTGGCTCCTCTCGATGTGGAGGAGCAGCGGCTTTAATTTGAGCTCCTCCCGGATGGCAGAGCTTCTCACCCTATCTCTAAGGGAGAGCCCCGCCACCCGGCGGAGGAAACTCATTTCGGTCATAACCCAAAGCTCATGACCATAGGTGAGGATGGGAACGTAGATCGACCGGTAAATTGAGAGCTTTGCCTTCCGGCTCAGCTCCTTCTTCACCACAACGGATCGATACAGCGTCCGCATTACTGAAGACGCCGCACCGATCCGCCTGTCGATCTCACGATCCACTCTTCCCCCACTCGTGAACAAGACTCCGAGGTACTTGAACTCCTCCACTTGGGGCAAGATCTCCTCCCCAACCCGGAGATGGCACTCCACCCTTTTCCGGGCGAGAACCATGGACTCGGACTTGGAGGTGCTGATTCTCATCCCAGTCGCTTCACACTCAGCTGCGAACCGATCCAGTGAGAGCTGAAGATCCTGGCCAGATGAAGCCATCAGGACCACATCATCTGCAAAAAGCAGAGACCTAATCCTGCAGCCACCAAACCAGATCCCCTCAACGCCTTGACTGCGCCTAGAAATTCTGTCCATAAAAGTTATGAACAGAATCGGTGACAAAGGGCAGCCTTGGCGGAGTCCAACCCTCACTGGAAACGTGTCCGACTTACTACCGGCAATGCGGACCAAGCTCTGGCACTGATCATACAGGGAGCGGACTGCCACAATCAGACAGTCCGATACCCCGTACTCTCTGAGCACTCCCCACAGGACTTCCCGAGGGACACGGTCGAATGCCTTCTCCAAGTCCACAAAACACATGTAGACTGGTTGGGCAAACTCCCATGCACCCTCAAGGACCCTGCCGAGAGTATAGAGCTGGTCTACAGTTCCACGACCAGGACGAAAACCACACTGTTCCTCCTGAATCCGAGGTTCGACTATCCGGCGTAGCCTCCTCTCCAGTACACCTGAATAGACCTTACCGGGAAGGCTGAGGAGTGTGATCCCACGATAGTTAGAACACACCCTCCGGTTCCCCTTCTTAAAGAGAGGAACCACCACCCCGGTCTGCCAATCCAGAGGTACCGCCCCCGATGTCCACGCGATGCTGCAGAGTCTTGTCAACCAAGACAGCCCCACAGCATCCAGAGCCTTAAGGAACTCCGGGCGGATCTCATCTACCCCCGGGGCCCTGCCACCGAGGAGCTTTTTAACTACCTCAGCAACCTCAGCCCCAGAAATAGGAGAGCCCACCACAGACTCCCCAGGCACTGCTTCCTCATAGGAAGACGTGTTGGTGGGATTGAGGAGGTCTTCGAAGTATTCCCTCCACCGATCCACAACATCCGCAGTCGAGGTCAGCAGAACACCATCCTCACCATACACGGTGTTGATAGTGCACTGCTTCCCCTTCCTGAGGCGGCGGATGGTGGACCAGAATTGCTTCGAAGCCGTCCGGAAGTCGTTTTCCATGGCCTCACCGAACTCCTCCCATGTCCGAGTTTTTGCCTCTGCGACCGCTGAAGCCGCACACCGCTTGGCCTGTCGGTACTTGTCCGCTGCCTCAGGAGTCCTATGAGCCAAAAGAACCCGATAGGACTCCTTCTTCAGCTTGACGGCATCCCTCACCGCCGGTGTCCACCAACGGGTTCTAGGATTACCGCCAAGACAAGCACCAACTACCTTGCGGCCACAGCTCCAATCAGCCGCCTCGACAATAGAGGCGCGGAACATGGTCCATTCGGACTCAATGTCCAGCACCTCCCTCGTGACATGTTCAAAGTTCTTCCGGAGGTGGGAATTGAAACTCTCTCTGACAGGAGACTCTGCCAGACGTTCCCAGCAAACCCTCACAATGCGTTTGGGCCTGCCAGGTCTGTCCGGCATCCTCCCCCACCATCGCAGCCAACTCACCACCAGGTGGTGATCGGTAGAAAGCTCCGCCCCTCTCTTCACCCGAGTGTCCAAAACATGAGGCCGCAAATCCGATGACACAACTACAAAGTCGATCATGGAACTGCGGCCTAGGGTGTCCTGGTGCCAAGTGCACATATGGACACCCTTATGTTTGAACATGGTGTTTGTTATTGACAATCTGTGACGAGCACAAAAGTCCAATAACAAAACACCACTCGGATTCAGATCCGGGCGGCCATTCTTCCCAATCACGCCTCTCCAGGTTTCACTGTCGCTGCCAACATGAGCATTGAAGTCTCCCAGTAGAACGAGGGAATCACCCGGGGGCGCACTCTCAAGTACTCCCTCTAGTGAATCCAAAAAGGGTGGGTACTCTGAGCTAAATACTACTAAATACAGTACAATGGTAAACATTTCTACAGTAAGTACAAAGTGCATATCCTTTTAAATGGTTACTTGCATTATTGTATACTAAAAGTACATTATAAACAGTGTATAGTTTTTATTGATAATTTCTTCAGTTAAAGAGCATGATATAGACAGAAGCTCTGAGTCTGTCTGCTCAAAGCCAAATATTTTTTTTAAGTAAATTATTGCATATTGTTCTAATGTGTGGTACCTTGAGACAAGAATATGTTGACAGTCTAAAAGTAACATGTCTTCCTTCACTTGTTATTTTTGGAGTTTCATGCATTTGTCCAAAAACAAAAATCGCAAATCTAATCGCAATCACATTTTTGGAGATAAAAATCGCAATTAGGTTGCAGCCCTAGTTCAGTCATTTGGGTGTGAACTTGCACGCAGTTTTGAATGACTCAGACCGCTAATTTGTAACAGTGTGGAATCAGTGACATTAAAGATTGTCGGACGTACTTATGTGGTCATTCTGGACATGCCGTTTTGGCAAACCCCCTGCCCCTTTTTCGTACATTCCTTCTTGTTTCATGCCATTCTGCCTGCTTTATGTCTATAAAATAATTACTACAATAGAAAGAGGATTCATATGGCTCCATTTGTCAGTTTACCTGACACATGAAACGTGAGGAATTGGGGACGTATGCTATCAACTTTAGCCGTCAGATGGCCGTAGAGTGTTGAATATCATAAAATCTATTTAGTGGCGATTCCAACTTTGTAATGAAAACTACAACTAAGATGCACATTACAATCATTCAACTGGTGCGTAATAGGTAAAATACTTACAGTATTAACACACTCAGGGCACAAAAAAACAAAAGCGCACACCATAAACTTTACACTAATGCCATCTGACGTCTTGGACTTGTAACTGTAACAGCAATTTGGTGTCATACCTGCAAATGAGACTCAGAAATGTGATAATGAAACAAGACACAACAAATAAACAGCAGTTATCATAATCAGCTCATTTTTAAATGGTGCTTTTAAAAAATAGATGTTATTATCAAAAACAATTGCTATATATTAACACTCACAAATGTACTGATAATTGGCACTGTTGATTACCGGTATCAATTCCTAAGTACCGGGAATTGGTACCGTAACATAGGGCTGGGCCTATAAAACGATATCAACAAATATTGCGACAGACACGTAATCGATATCAATTAAAAAATGTGTTCGATAAAACGTTCGATATAAAGAAGTCTGTTCCTATTTAGATGCACGGAAAAAACAGGTAAGAAATAAAGTGCAGGACTGTATATGTAACTTAAATAACAAAATATAATAAAATTGCTACTTTAAGAGAATAATTTGGTCCAATAAAATTTGAATAATAATTACTGCATAACATACATTAATTTCCATACTTAAAAAAGACTAACAGACTAAATTAAATGTTAAACAGACCACGTAACTTCCTGGCACTAAACCAGAAAAAAATTGTTCTTCTCAGGTTTCTCTTAGTTTACATTTTGTCAGATGGCATTAGTGTAAAGTTTATGGTGTTTATTGTGATTTTAGAATGTTGTTTACTTTGATTGTGTGTTCCATTGCTTTGTAAATATTTGCTTTCCTTTCGACTTTGATAGTTGAGGGGATTATAATCAGAGGAAGATTACGTTTAAAAAAATAAAATAAAAAAGTTAACATTCATGTATTTTTCTTCTGTTCCATATTTCCCATAGGTCATAAAAAATATTGATATTTATCAATGTCAACCAACATTTAAAAAAACGTATACATGATACCGTTTTCAGCCATATCGCCCATCCCGACTATCGGTTTAAATGGTATATGCAATATACAAATGTTGGTAAAAGCAGCTTTTTTGCTGCAGCTCTGTAGCGATCTGAGAGTGGGCACGTGTACCTAATGTTGTGACCTGTAAATGAAGGTTAATTTGTGCCTGTAATACAAAAGCTATATTTTGACACTGAATTTATGTAACTGAATATTTTGCATTTTAATTTTACGAAATTATTTTTTTTACATACAATTATGGTGACAATTCCATTGTAAAAAAAAATGAAGTGTTTTAAAATTTAGTGTAAAAATATACAATGCTGAAAAATTCAGTGTGAAAAAAGTTGCTGCTTCAAAACGCAAGAATTACTTCTGGTAAATTAAGACTGAAGCAATTGATCCTGTCTCAGAACTAGCCAATGAGGTGTTAAGTTTCAAGTCACGTGACACGGGTCTTGCAAATCAGCATAAAAAAAAGCAGTTAACTGGGCCACCTGGGCATAATACAACATAATTAACATTTCAACGTGGCCTGCTGGATATATTCAAACTGTAGAAAGGATTCCAATGGTTAGAATTAGCACTTTTGAGGGACATTGATACAAAGTTTTACTTCATGCAGACCAGGAATGAACCGGGTGGGCGAGGCTTGTTTACAAAGAAAAAAAGCCTGATAGCGAGTATCAGACAGAGGCAGATTTCTACAACAAAGTTCTGCAGTACATTGATATTATATCGAATAAGTGGAGGTTTTTTAACCTTTACGTTTATGTTTTGCTGTGTTTGTTTCATCTTTGTTGTTTTTGCTTGATTATAAAAGATGTCGATCAGGGAGGTTGTCTCCAATAGAGGAGCAACGTTCATATATTTTAAATATTCAGTGTTTTATTCTTCATTGTTAGTACTGTAAAGCCCACATTCTACTATATTTTTATGTACATTCTGAGTGTCTTATTCAATGTGTCTTATTTAACTAAACAAACCATCTCAAAAAAGGAATACACTTTAGTTTTTTACTGAACTATAAGAGTCAGAATGTACATAAAAATATAGAATGTGGGATTTACAATACTGACTATTAACAATGAAAAACTGAAGATTGAGAATAAATGAAGGTTGCTCCTTTATTGCAGACCACCTTCTTGATTGACATATTTTAATAAAAGATGATTGTTTGATTATAAAATAGTTTTATAATCAAACAAAAACAACAAAGATGCAACAAACACGGCGAAACAAACGCCAAGGGTTAAAAATGATCTACTTATTCAATATAATATCACTGTCCCCGCCCACTTTGTTCGTGCCTGGTCTGCATGAAGTAAAACTTTGTATCGATGTCACTCAAAAGTGCTAATTCTAACCATTGGAATCCTTTCTATAGTTGAAACTAGGGTTGTACGGTATACCGGTATTGGTATAGTACCGCGATACTACTAATGAATCATATTCGATACTATACCGCCGCTAAAAAGTACCGGTGCTTGGTACTTGTTACTACTTGGTATCGGATTGATACCTAAATTTGTGGTATCATCCAAAACTAATGTAAAGTATCAAACAACAGAAGAATAAGTGATTATTACATTTTAACAGAAGTGTAGATAGAACATCTTAAAAGAGAAAATAACCAGATATTAACAGTAAATCAATAAAGTAGTATCTATCTATCTAAATGAACAAGTAGATTAATAATTAATTATCTACCACTTGTCCTTAATAATGCTGACAAAATAATAGAATGCTAAATTACACAATATATTACTGCATACATCAACAGACTAAATTAGGAGCCTTTGTTTGCTTACTTACTACTAAAAGACAAGTTGTCTTGTATGTTCACTATTTTATTTAAGGACAAACTTGCAATAAGAAACATATGTTTAATGTACCCTAAGATTTTTTCGTTAAAATAAAGCCAATACTGCAATTTTTTTGTGGTCCACTTTATTTAGAAAAGTACCGAAAAGTATCGAAAAGTATTGAAATACATTTTGGTATCGGTACCAAAATATTGGTATTGGGACAACACTAGTTGGAACATAATCAGCTAATTATGTATGCATGTTAATTATGTTGTATTATGCCCAAGTGGCCCAGTTAACTGCCTTTTTTATCCTGTTTTGCAAGACCCGTGTCACATGACTTTAAACTTGACACCTCATTGGCTGGTTCTGAGACAGAATCGATTGCTTCAGTCTTAATTTACCGGAAGTGGGTGCTGCTTTTTGAAGCAGCAAATTTTTTGACATTGAATTTTTCAGCACTGAATTTTTTACACTCAATTTTTAAACACTCAATTTTTGTTACACTCTATTTCTAAACACTCAATTGTTTTTACACTCAATTTTTGTTACACTCAATTTTTGTTACACTCAATTTTTATTACACTCAATTTTTAAACACTCAATTGTTTTTACACCCAATTTTAGTTACACTCAATTTTTGTTACACTCAATGTTTATTATACACTCAACTTTACACACTAAAAATTTTTACACTCAAGTTTTAAACAAGTTTTAAACACTCAAATTTTAAACTCTCAATTTTTGTTACACTCAATTTTTAAACACTCAATGTTTATACACAATTTTTTACACTCAAATTTTAAACACTGAATTTAAAAAAACTGGATTTTTTTTTTTAATTAAATTGTCAGCACAATTTGATGTAAAAAAAACTCAGTTCACAAAATTCAAACGCAAAATATTCATGTCAAAAAATATACTTTTGTAATAAAGACACAAATTAACCACCTGTGACTCTGTTTGTGCAGTTTATTTTTCACCATGACGGAAAAAATAGCAGTGATGTTCGTGTTCAAGATATATACAGGTATTTATCAAATGTTTTAGATATAAATTAGAATCATCCCTATAAAGAAAAAAACTGTCTCTGTCTTGCTAAAGCTATACCTTATTGCTATTTCTTGACTTTTGCATTTTTTTTAGTACATTGCCTAAAGCAGGGGGTGTCAAACGTAAGGCCCGGGGGCCGGATCAGGACGCAAACAGGTGTTATCCGGCCCGCGGGATGGGTTTGCTAAGTATAAAAATGAGCCGAAATGTTTGAATGAAAGAAACTGCTGTTCTAAATGTGTCCATTAGATGTCGCAATAGCAATTATTTGTATATTTGTAGATTATGCTACATATGTACCATTTTTTTCGGATTATAAATCGCACCGGCCGAAAATGCATAATAAAGAAGGAAAAATATATATATAAGTCGCACTAGAGTATAAATCGCATTTTTTGGGGAAATTTATTTGAAAAAATCCAAAACCAAAAATAGACATTTGAAAGGCAATGTAAAATAAATAAAGAATAGTGAATAACAGGCTGAATAAGTGTATGTTATATGAGGCATAAATAACCAACTGAGAACGTGCCTGGTATGTTAACGTAACATATTATGGTAAGAGTCATTCAAATAACTATAACATATAGAACATGCTATACGTTTACCAAACAATCTGTCACTCCTAATCGTTAATCTCAGCTTTTATAAATTACCGCCAATGTTGAAATGATCAATTTTCATAGGTACGGAAGTAGTAGCAGGTAGCATCTTTTTTTTCACAATGCACTTCTGCCATGACCCGCCCCTGCCAAATTTGTATTGGTTGACGTGTGTGTGTGACGATTGCTGATATACGTATAGTCTCTTACGTGAATGAGATAAATAATATTTGATATTTTACGGTAATGTGTTAATAATTTCACACATAAGTCGCTCCAGAGTATAAATCGCACCCCCGGCCAAACTATGAAAAAAACTGATTATAATTCGAAAAATACGGTACAAAAAATTAACCACATGATGTTAGTGCACCAGTAGAGGAAAATGAGCAAACTATACAAATAGTAATAAATAAATGATAAATGGGTTATACTTGTATAGCGCTTTTCTACCTTCAAGGTACTCAAAGCGCTTTGATAGTATTTCCACATTCACCCATTCACACACACATTCACACACTGATGGCGGGAGCTGCCATGCAAGGCGCTAACCAGCAGCCATCAGGAGCAAGGGGTGAAGTGTCTTGCCCAAGGACACAACGGACGTGACTAGGATGGTAGAAGGTGGGGATTGAACCCCAGTAACCAGCAACCCTCCGATTGCTGGCACGGCCACTCTACCAACTTCGCCACGCAAATAGTAGGGCTGTGAATCTTTGGGTGTCCCACGATTCGATTCAATATCGATTCTTGCGGTCACGATTCGATTCAAAATCGATTTTTTTTTTCAATTCAACACGATTCTTGATTCAAAAACGATATTTTTCCGATTCAAAAGGATTCTCTATTCATTCAATACATAGGATTTCAGCAGGATCTACCCCAGTCTGCTGACATGCAAGCAGAGTAGTAGATTTTTGTAAAAAGGACAATGTTTTATCAACTGATTGCAATAATGTAAATGTGTTTTAACTATTAAATGAACCAAAAATATGACTTATTTTATCTTTGTGAAAATATTGGACACAGTGTGTTGTCAAGCTTATGAGATGCGATGCAAGTGTAAGCCACTGTGACATTATTGTTCTTTTTTTTTAATGTTTATAAATGTCTAATGATAATGTCAATGAGGGATTTTTAATCACTGCTATGTTGAAATTGTAACTAATATTGATACTGTTGTTGATAATCATTTCTGTTTCACTACTTTTGGTTTGTTCTGTGTCGTGTTTGTGTCTCCTCTCAATTGCTCTGTTTATTGCAGTTCTGAGTGTTGCTGGGTCGGGTTTGGAATTGGATTGCATTGTTATGGTATTGCTGTGTATTGTTTTGTTGGATTGATTAATTAAAATTTTAAAAAAATAAAATAAAATAAAAAAAATTTAAATGAAAAAAAATCAACAACAAAAAAAATCGATTTTTAAAAAATGAGAATCGATTCTGCATCGGGATCTTTCTGTGTGGAGTTTGCATGTTCTCCCCGTGACTGCGTGGGTTCCCGCCGGGTACTCCGGCTTCCTCCCACCTCCAAAGACATGCACCTGGGGATAGGTTGATTGGCAACACTAAATGGTCCCTAGTGTGTGAATGTGAGTGTGAATGTTGTCTGTCTATCTGTGTTGGCCCTGCGAGTCCAGGGTGTACCCCTCCTTCCACTCGATTGTAGCTGAGATAGGCTCCAGCGCCCCCCGCGACCCCGAAGGGAATAAGCGGTAGAAAATGGATGGATGGATTCTGAATCGCACAACGTGAGAATCGCGATTCGAATTCGAATACATTTTTTTCCCACACCCCTAATAAATAGCATACTGTAATTTGATTTTTATATATTTTTTTATCTTGATAGATTGAAAATAAACACCAATGAGTTGATGAACATTATCACACAATTTCTTCAGAAAGTATAAATAACGACAAATAAAGATAGAATACTATTAACCGTAAGTGTAAAAAAAAAAAACGTTATGATTTGTACATTTTCAGAATGTGCTTGTTCTATTTTTAAACAAAGAAAACAATCCGAAGTTGTCTTTATTTTTAAGTTATCGTGCTGTGATTTCACCCGTCTGGCCCACTCGGAAGTAGATTTTTCTCCATGTGGCCCCCCAATCTAAAATGAGTTTGACACACCTGTCCTAAAGAGTTCAAATATTGAGAAGTGTGTTTCAAACGATCACGTGGTTTTGTCACACACTGCAAGGCTGCACTGACCTGCTCTCCACTGAATCAATGTGACCTCTGACCTTTCCGTGCCTTCAAACAAGTGCACAACCGGCGACACTAATTGAGCTTTGGCGACTTACAAAGTAAAAGTATTTGGCTTGGGGGAAAAAAAGTGGCGTTTTTACCTGGCCAGGTCCAGAAACGAGTCCGCGGTCTCCTTATCGTTGCTGATGCTCTCCAGACCGAGCGTGTTGGTGTTGAGCGAGCCCGCGCCCACGCCGGGTTTGATGATGAACGCCAAGGCGACGCCGATGCCAGAAGCGATGAGCGTGGTGACCAGGAAGTAGCCCACCGCGATGCCGCCCAGTTTGCCCAGGGAGCGCGTGTCCAGGCTGGCGGCGCCGGACACGAGGCTGCAGACCACCAGAGGCAGGATGATCATCTTCAGCATGCGGAGCAGCATCTCGCCCGGGAAGGCGAAGTAGGTCACCTGCGCCTTGGTCAGCTCCATGTGGCGGACCGTCATGCCCAGCCCCACGCCCACCGCAACCCCCGACACCGTCATGAGGACCAGCAGGTTCTTGCCCAGGAACGCCAGCAGCTTCTCCTTCGCGCTCCTGTGGGCTTCTTTCTCCGAGGGCCGCTCGGCAGCAGCAGACATGGCGTGGCCGTTAATTTCGCTCTTTTTCTCCATTTTGGTTAGAATGTGAGGAAAAAGGGTCCGAGAGCGAAGACCACAATGTTCTCTCAGGGCAGCGCGTGGCTTGAGTGAGACGCCCGCGCGAGGGCTGGAGCCGGCGTGACCACGTGACGGTGAGCCAACTATCGATAACATCGATATCGGAACTAGTGTCAGTATCAAATCGGTACAAGCATGAGAAGATCGATATTTTTTAGTTCTCCTCTGTTTTTTCCCCCTCTTTTTTAAACAACTGTTGTTTCTTGGGATTTATTTTTCATTTTGTTTTTTTGCGGGCTAAATTTGAGGCCGAAGCAGAATTTTTTTTAAAGTTAAAAAGTAGAGATATCCGATAATATCGGCCTGAAATGCGTTAAAATGTAATATCGGAAATTATCGGTATCGTTTTACTTTATTTGATTTTGATTTTTTTTTAATTATTAAATCAACATAAAAAACACAAGATACACTTACAATTAGTGCACCAACCCAAAAAACCTTCCTCCCCCATTCACACTCATTCACAGGGGCGCCGCTAGGGATTTTGGGCCCCATGAAAAGAATCTTTACAGGGCCCCCAACACAGTGTCATTATTTTTTCTGTATTATAATTTCATCATCTTTAGGGGCCTCTCTGGGATCCCCTCCATCATGGGCCCCTAGAATCCGTCTCCTTTACCCCCCCCTTTTCGGCGCCCCTGCTCATTCACACTCATTCACACAAAAGGGTTGTTTCTTTCTGTTATTAATATTCTGGTTCCTACATTATATATCAATATTGTTAAGGTGTTTGAGCTTCGTGGAGTTCTTTTCTGCGTGTACATAAACGACACTTTCATCGAGTCTGATCAACGTCCTCTCACACGAGGATACTTTATTATTCTTCTTCTCTGTGTAACACAACACACAACACAGCAGAGCGCCCCAAGAGGGGAACATGCGCTATAACATCCAACCTTTGAACAAAGATACACAGTACTACACAGAGCAAGAGCGCAGATCAATCTTAACACCCCCACTCGCTATTAGCTCACTGTGTTAAACCAATTTTTAAACAATACCTCAAGAACATCTTCTATCATCCTGTTTTGTTAAGATCCCTGTTCTGATGTACCTTTTAGGTATCTGAATACATGTTTCACTGTATTCCAATGTTCCATAGTAGGTTCATTAAAGTGTTGAGATAGTTTACTCA
Organism: Nerophis lumbriciformis; assembly: GCF_033978685.3. Classification (NCBI taxonomy): domain Eukaryota; kingdom Metazoa; phylum Chordata; class Actinopteri; order Syngnathiformes; family Syngnathidae; genus Nerophis; species Nerophis lumbriciformis. The sequence goes on along the minus strand of NC_084549.2, from coordinate 43,500,635 downwards.
CAACAAAGCTAATGTCAGGTCGAGTGCATGTGGATAAGTAAATTAAACTTCCCACTGCTTCTCTGTACTGTCTTGGTTGTTTCAACTTTTCAGCATTTTCTGCGTAATCAAGTTTTGGTTCACAAGGAGTTTCTCTTGGTTTACAATTTTCCATATCAAACCTTTGTAAAACCTTTTTCACATATCTCTCTTGTGACATTTTGACTAGTCCATTTGTTTGTGCAAAGTCTATTCCTAAGAAATGTTTTAGGATTCCCAAATCCTTCATTTTGAATCTCTGAGTTAACATTCTTTTTACATCCTGCATTGATTTTTCACTTGAAGCAGCTAAAATAAGGTCATCTACCCAAATAATAAGTATTACCTTTTGACCATATTTTTCTCTTGTGTACACACAATGATCTGCTTCATTTTGCACAAAGTCATTTTCACATAAATGGGTGTGTAACACTGTATTCCAGTTTCTGCCCGACTGTTTGAGTCCATACAATGATTTGTTCAGTTTACATACCAGTTTTTCACCAGTGTTAGAGTTTTTCTCATATCCTTGTGGTTGTTCTAAATAGATTTCACAGTCTATGGGTGCGTGCAGATACGCGGTCTTCACGTCCATCTGATGTAAGATTAGGTCCTCCTGTGCCGCCTTCTGCATGAGAATTCTTACACTTAACATGTCAGCTGTCGGTGAAAACGTCTCTTCGTAATCAGTTCCTACTTTCTGGTCGTATCCTTTGGCAACAAATCTCGCCTTATATTTATTAGATCCATCTGTGTCTGTTTTGAGTGCATAAACCCACTTTGCTTTTAAAGCTCGCTTACCTGGTGGTAAGTCAGTCAACTGGAATGTGTCATTTTCCACTAGTGAGTTCATCTCCTCATCTATGGCGTTTTTCCAGTGCATTGACTTGGATGATAACACGGCTTCCTGATAAGTTTCTGGAATGTCACAAACTGCTCGATAACAGAAATCAACGCATGTTTCTAATCTGTCCAATGAATCATCAGTCTCAAAATCTTGTAAATAAACTGGCTTTTGTTTTATCCTGAATGGATTCTTTCTGATTTCTGTTTCGGCATTTACCGCTGACTGTTCCACATCTTCCTGCTCATTTAAATCCTCAGTTCTGTTTTCAGGTTGAACTCTGTCCTCATCCTTCTGGTCACTGTCACAGACTACATTGTCTCTGTTTCCAATGTCATGTCCTGCGTATGGCTCCAAAGTGTGTGTCTCTCTCTCTACACTTGTTTTGGTTGCGAATCTCACCAATCTGATCTTTTGGACCTTTTCCATTTCTGGATAATATACAAGGAAGGCTGGGCTGTTTTTATCATATCCTATGAAAATGCCCTGCTCACTTTTGGAGTCTAGTTTTCCTTTTTCTTGTTTGTAACTAAAACATGTAGACCCAAACTTTTGCATTTGTGACACATTTGGTACTTTTCCTGTAAGTAACTCATATGCTGTTTTCTTTGTCCGTCTATTGTAACACCTGTTTCTAACATGAGCTGCTGTTTGAATGGCATAGTTCCACAAATAGTTTGGTAGTTTGCTTTCTATCAGTAAGCATCTAGCCATGTCAAACAGTGTTCGCCATTCTCTCTCTGCTGTGCCATTTTGGTGTGGCGAATAAGGCGCTGACGTCTCATGTCTTATTTTGTTCTTTGTTAGTAACATTTGGAACTCTCTGTTTGTAAACTCAGTGCCGTTGTCTGAACGTATACACTTCACATCTCCATAGGGTGCTACATCTGCTAAGAACTTTTCTGTTGCAGCTACTGCATCACTTTTTGACTTAAGAAAATATACTAATACAGCACCTGAATAGTCATCTGTGAAACATTGTGCGTATTTGTGTCCTTCTATGCTTTCAGTTTTCATTGGCCCTGCTAGGTCTGTATGGATTAACTCCAGGGGTTTATTTGCTTTAGCATCTAGCTCCCTATTTCTCGTTTGGGTAAACTTGCCTTTTGTACATATTTCACACATCTGATCTGGCTTAACAACATTTCCCTTAATTACCATACCTTTGACCACAGTTTGGAGTTTGATTACATCATCATAGTTGCAGTGCCCTAGAATCTCGTGCCATGTTTGTACGTCATGACAAACTTTACACTGATCTTCATTTGCATCAACAGTTGGTAGATAATATAGCTTCTCATTTTCGTTTATGTTAAATCTGTTACCATCTTTAGTGATCATGTGGCTCTCTCCTTTCTTGAAAGTTATGGTTGCTCCTCCGTCGGCTGCTCTTGCCACTGAAAAGATGTTGTGGGGATATGAGGGCATGTACAGAGCATTTCGTAGTTGTGCCCTGTGCTGTCGTCCATCGCTGTCCACTAGATGTATCGTTGCTGTTCCTCTTCCTTGGGCCATTCCACTGCATCTTGTCCCATCAGCTAGTTCCACTGAATGAGTCTCTGGTTGAAAATTGTTGTCAAAGCTTGTAAAGTTATTTACATCATTTACAATGTGGGATGTCGCTCCTGCATCCACCATAATGCCTTTCATCTTTATTTTGGGTGCTGACTCACTTTCTTCTTGTGCTGCTTTGAAGAGGTAATCATTGGATTGTTCATCAGTAACCTTTCTGACATTGTCTCGTTTATCTTTCTTTTTGCATATGGTTTCTTGGTGTGTGTTGCTCTTACAAAAGTTGCACCACACTTTTCGGATACACATTCTTGCTCTGTGTCCTTTTAATCCACATTTGAAACATGTCAGATCTCCATCTTCACTTCTACTTTGAGTGCTGCTGGTGTACTTCTTCTGGATATTTCTATCTTGTTTTGTGAACGTTTTCATCACATTGTCTGTTGGCTCAGCAGTACTAATTTTCTCTGACTCTTCGTAAATACGTAATCTTCTTTTGAAATCTGTAAATGTCACATTGTCTTCATTTTGGGTTACATGTACAGCTAATGGCTTGTAAGAGTCAGGTAGGCCTCCAAGAATCATGGCTATGATCAGACTATCACTGAGAGTCTCACCGGCATCACAAAGTGCTGTAATCAGGTTTTCTGCTCTGATGATGTAGTCCGTAGTTGACTCTCTGTCTGCTTTCCGTAGTTTTGTCAAGGACGTGTACAGGTTGATTATTCGTGGCTTGCTTTTTCCTGAGTAATGGTCCCTCAGTATTTTCAGTGCTTTCCTGCCATCGTATGCAGCATCATGTCTTATTAAAGACAAGCTTTTATCATCGATCAACCTGATGAGCTCTGCATAACAGTCTGGATTCTTTATTCTGTCCGCTGCTGCTTGCTCTTCTCCTACTGGTTCATTTAGAACAGTGTCTTTCAACTTTAAAATATGTAAGTGTCCCAAAAATCTTGCTTCCCAAAGGTCATACTTGCTTTCGGATCCATCAAAGTACAGTTGCGGGGATACTGCTCCAGTAGTACGAGCCGGCATATTTGTTTAAGCTCCGCACTTTAGCACTATGCTATGCTAATTAGCTCAAACTTTACCGCGGTTACTTCTTCTTCGAGGGTACACGCTACTTTATTGGCTAAAGTCACTTTTATGCTCCGTGTAATACTTCACGTTTGCAATACCTTTATCCTTGGTCAAGCAGTTCTCCTCTGTTAGCTCAAGTCCACACCTGCAAACTTTCTTGGCTTCTCTGTCCGTGCGTCGACTCAACGCTACCTGGCCTTGTTTGCTTGAGTTGGCTGGAATCTCTGGGGTTCCTGGGCACCATAACCTGTTAAGGTGTTTGAGCTTCGTGGAGTTCTTTATTCTGCGTGTACATAAACGACACTTTCATCGAGTCTGATCAACGTCCTCTCACACGAGGATACTTTATTATTCTTCTTCTCTGTGTAACACAACACACAACACAGCAGAGCGCCCCAAGAGGGGAACATGCGCTATAACATCCAACCTTTGAACAAAGATACACAGTACTACACAGAGCAAGAGCGCAGATCAATCTTAACAAATATATATCAATACAGTCTGCAAGGGATACAGTCCGTAAGCACACATGATTGTGCGTGCTGCTGGTCCACTAATAGTACTAACCTTTAACAGTTAATTTTACTAATTTTCATTAATTACTAGTTTCTATGTAACTATTTTTATATTGTTTCACTTTCTTTTTTATTCAATAAAATGTTTTTAATTTATTTATCTTATTTTATTTTATAATTTTTTTTTAAAAGTACCTTATCTTCACCATACCTGGTTGTCCAAATTAGGCATAATAATGTGTTAATTCCACGACTGTATATATCGGTTGATATCGGTATCAGTAATTAAAGAGTTGGACAATATCGGATATCAGCAAAAAGCCATTATCGGACATCCCTATTAAAAAGTTAAAGTAGCAATAATTGTCACACACACACTAGGTGTGGCGAAATTATTCTCTGCATTTGACCCATCACCCTTGATCACCCCCTGGGAGGTGAGGGGAGCAGTGGGCAGCAGCGGTGGCCGCGCCCGGAAATCATTTTTGGTGATTTAACCCCCAGTTCCAACCCTTGATGCTGAGTGCCAAGCAGTGAGGTAATGGGTCCCATTTTTATAGTCTTTGGTATGACTCGGCCAAGGTTTGAACTCACAACCTACCGATCTCAAGGCGGACACTCTAACCACTAGAATAGAATAGACTTTATTGTAATTATATTTGAATATAACGAGGTTAATGACTCCAACTTAAGGTGCGGTAGTGGGAACAAATATGGGATAAAAATAAATTACACAAGAAGTAATAAAGATAAAACTAAGAATTGAAATAAATAGACTACTATCCAATAAAAATAATAAGCAATCTTGTACAATATACAAAACAATATATTTCCCCCTTCCTCTGCCATTAATTATTTTGATCACACATTTACGAGATAGGCTCCAGCGACACCGAAAGGGACAAGCGGTAGAAAATGGATGGATGAATGGATGTATTTATTGATTTGTATACCTTTTTTTTAAGTCACACTTGAATTCAATTTGTTGCATGTTTTTTTTTATTTTTGTTAAAACGAGCTAGATTGTTCAATAATTCATGTTTTAGAACAAAATAAAATATAAAAAAAATCCATCTATCCATACATTTTTTACCGCTTGTCCCGTTCGGGGTCGCGGGGGTGCTGGAGCCTATCTCAGCTGCATTCGGGCGGAAGGCGTGGTACACCCTGGACAAGTCGCCATCTCATCACAGGGCTAACACAGATAGACAGACAACATTCACACTCACATTCACACACTAGGGCCAATTTAGTGTTGCCAATCAACCTATCCCCAGGTGCAGGGGCGCCGAAAAGGGGGGGTAAAGGAGACGGATTCTAGGGGCCCATGATGGAGGGGGGCCCAGAGAGGCCCCTAATGATGATGAAATTATAATACAGAAAAAATAATGACACTGTGTTGGGGGCCCTGTAAAGATTCTTTTCATGGTGCCCAAAATCCCTAGCGGCGCCCCTGCCCAGGTGCATGTCTTTGGGGGTGGGAGGAAGCCGGAGTACCCGGAGGAAACCCACGCAGTCACGGGGAGAACATGCAAACTCCACACAGGAAGACCCCGAGCCCATGATCGAACTCAGGACCTTCATACTGTGAGGCACACGTACTAACCCCTGTACCACCGTGCTGCCCGGAATTCAATCCCTGTATGTAAAATTATATGTCCAACTCTTACACAATGCGCCATGGGAGAACAAGTGAACGAATGGAGAAATGTGCCCTTATATTCTTATCAGTGACGGCCGGGCAGAAAGGGACTAGGAATACTTTTTGCAATAAAACTTCATATGAAACATTGTGTCATTCATTATTTGACATTTTACATGCACTTTTTCACACAAAACAGGGCCCCTGCTAATCACGGGTCCCTGCTTTGGAGGATTTTTTATTGTTTATAGGCAGTTTGAACTTCAATTTTAACTCAGCTCAAAAGGAGTGCAGTTTAGAAAGACGCGACAAAATATAGTATCTTGGTTTTGGTTAGGGATGGGTCCCAACATTCGGTATCATTACGACACAGACGTAAACAGCAATAACCATATCATGGCTGCCTAATTTTAATGCTGGATTAATATTTGTTGCCACCTGCAAAAAGATACTGTGCAAGTAACACCTTCATCGCCGACCTTAGCACGCCGACAGCAGTGCTCAGGTCCAAAACCACTTACAACACAACACTTCACAAGTGGCCCATGATAAAGATTCAATATTAAAAAATAAGTTCAAAAAAATAAATCAATAAATACAATTATACTTTTGGAGACTAAAATGCCCTCTGCTTTCCAGAGAATGTGCTGACTGCAGAAGGAGTTTTTGATGCTGTAGTTCTACGATAATTATGACTATTTTATTTCATTTTGTAAAGCTGTTACTTTTCTTTATCATTGTAGTTATGTTATTGAAGTATTTAATTTACTGTATGTTTATCTTGTGTCTTTTATTGTTTTATTCTATTTTACAGATTAGTTTTCACTTATGTTGGTGTTTTTTATTTATTTTTGAACAGTATTTTATTTTGAATTGATTGTATTATGTTAAATGCTTTTAATTGAATTACTTGTCATTGTCTGTTTTATGTGCAACATTGGAAGCGGTATTGTTTTTAACAGCGACATATTGATAAAGCGGATTGGATTCAATCTTGCGTGTCAAAGATTTCCTTAAAGAAAAGGCACATTATTTAAACAGAATTTGTATGTTTACCTTTTTAAAAGTAGCAATTCGGCCCAGGCCTGGAATACAATACCCACAGCCTTGTGGTGTTCTTTCCACTCTTTGCGACTCCGGCTGTGTTCGTAACCTGTCTTTACAACAACACATGACAACTTCCCACCCAGTCCTTCTCCCCCAGATATGGCCCCTTTCTATGACGTCATCATTCCGCCACAAGTTGAGTTACCAGCACTTTGGCAAAGAAGGTGAGAAACACTTTTGAATTCAAGAGTCTTCAATAAAGGTGGACGTGATGCTAAATGTTCATTCACAAATTTCATTCATAATTTCAATGTATTTCACATTGTTTTCTGCATGTAAAACTGTACTACTATTTACAGTTTGTTTTTATATATAGCTTTTATATGTAATGCAACCATAAACTACAGCTGTTGGAATACTGGTCCTGCGCCTACTGCTTGGTATCAAGTCGACACCAATATATTACAGTATCGCCCACCCCTACTTGGAGGGGCAGCCAGTGGCCTATCGACAACGAGCTCAGCGAGCATGCGCACTAAAGTCTGCTGCCCCCCCTAACGGTTCAGACCACATGATGCAAGAGTCAGGAATATTGCTCGACTTCCAGACTCTTAAGAGGGCACAAAGCAACATGTTTGTGATAAGACGGGCCGCAAAGGGCGTGGTTTTTTTTAATAGCTGAATAACATCACATACATTATAGCATATTTTACTGCATTATTTCACCTTTTCTCAATGTGGTGCTACACTTTGTCACCCAGTTACACATTAGGAACACTTTGGAGTCCAATAACCAGTTGTTTACCATTAGTTTAGAAACATCACATAAACACAACAAATGACCCAAAAAAATCTATACTTCTTCTTTTTAATAACATTTTCTGTAATAATGAACTGATTGTGTCTTTGCAAAAGGGGTCAAATAATTATTCCCCCCCACAGTTGCCTTCGATAGTTCTTCTATACAAACAAATAGTATATGATGAATCATACAACTTAAACCATTTCAATATAAGTTCATAATTCTATACAAACGAGGGCAATATTTCAGCACCACGGCCAGCGCTCAGCCATATAGGAGGCGCTATAAGCAGTTTTAATGCATATTCTAGTTTATTGTACAGATAAACAGACATGCTTAAATTCAATATAATCATTGTTCGTTTGGAAAATAAAGCTTCATAAACAATAATCAATAGTTCATTATGATAATATATTTAAAACTGTTTTTATTGCGTGACTACTGCACCCCTACGAGTCTGCCACAAGATGGCAGTAAAACAAAGCAAATATTCTTGTTTTTGCTTACACACGAATGATTGTATCTAGCAAGCACGCTTTATTATGTATTATTTGTTGTTTTAAAAGACAGTCTTTACAAACAAACATAATTGCCTACACCTATCAGCAGTAGTTGCAGTTGTTTATATAGTGTTAAAGGACAATAATGTAATGTATGTAAACAAACACAACACTGCCTTCCTGTGCCTGTCTGTCTTCTGTGTTGCCTTCACTGACCTTAGCTGGACTTGTGTTAAGCCAAAGCATTTTTCCCTCGCCAACAGAGACACACTGTCCCCTTGCCCTCACAGCTGTGTGGCCTAAATGCTGGAAACAAGCAGCATCCTGCAGATCAGAAGTCATGGACGTAAAACAGTAGCAAATGTTGATGGCGAAGATTTTGACTGTGTTGTCTCTGCATACTTATCCTGCAATGCTGAGAAAAACTCATGTATGGAGACTTGCAGAAAACACGTCACATGACTTCACTTTTTAATAACGTTCAAATGGCCTAACTCGGGGCTATTCAACTGGCAGCCCAGGGGCCAAAGCCGGCATCATAGCGGCCCATGAGTTACGTTCAAAACTTGGGAGACATTTTTGCATCCAATTCCGAAAAACAGTAGAGCGCCCCTGTTGTATAGAGCAGTGTTTTTCAACCTTTTCTGAGCCAAGGCACATTTTTTTCATTGAAAAAATCCCGAGGCACACCGAGAGCAGAAAACATTAAAAAAATGAAACTCAGCAGCCGATATTGACAATAAAAAGTTGTTTTTGCAATTGTTGGATATGAATTCAAACCATAACCACCCATGCATCACTATAGCTCTTGTCTCAAAGTAGGTGTACTGTCACGACCTGTCACATCACGCCGTGACTTATTATGAGTTTTTTGGTGTTTTCCTGTGTGTAGTGTTTTAGTTCTTGTCTTCCGCTCCTATTTTGGTGTTGATTGTCATGTACGGATGTACTTTGTGGACGCCGTCTGCTCCACACGCTGTAAGTCTTTGCTGTCGTCCACCATTCTATGTTTGTTTACTTTGCAGCCAGTTCAGTTTTAGTTTCGTTTTGCATAGCCATCCTTAAGCTTCAATGCCTTTTCTTAGCGACACTCGCCTTTTGTTTATTTTCGGTTTAAGCATTAGATACCTTTTTACCTGCACGCTGCCTCCCGCATATTGTGATCACGACAAACCGTCTTCCCGACGTCTACAAAGCAAATAGCTACCTGCTGCCACCTACTGATATGAAAGAGTATTACACGGCTACTCTGCCGAGCTCTAGACAGCACATACACTCAAAAACGGCACATTATTTGCAGATTATAATTACTGGTTTGCATAAAATATTTTTAACCCAATTAGGTGAAATTACATAAAGTCCCACGGCACACCAAAAAATATCTCACGGTACACTAGTGTGCTGCGGCACTGTGGTTGAAAAACACTGGTATAGAGGAACTTGGACCACTTTAAACACATTGGCAGGTCCTTCCCCTGACATTTTAGCCCTGCTAGCAAACATGGAACCCTGGGATCCAATCTTGTGATTTACATAACTGAGATTCCTCAAGGCACCCTTTTAAGTCCTCTCCTCTTGGGTATTTTGTTTGATTTATGTAACTAAGGTGTTGCTGTAACTTGCTTGTTTCAGATGCAGTCAGTAGTCATTTGTTCAACTTTTTAGTTGTACTAGTTGTGTTCCTCAAGGTCCAATTTTAAGTCATTTTGCAGCAGACTCTTATAAACAACAGAGCACTCCTGTAACTCTGACAAAATATAATATTTACTGTCGAGGACGCTGGTTCTCAGGTTTATACTAAATAAAACCAATAGTGAAGAGAGAATTCTGAACCCCCGGTTCTTAGCTCTCTGTAAATGTGGCCCCCACAACATTGTAGTTTAATATCCCTGGCTTAACTAGTCTAACCCTCTGGTTTTGTATTATTAACACACTAGGGGGCGGCATTGAGCCAGTAAGGACCTGCTTTATATCACACTTTGGCCAAAGGATCAAAGGCTAAATTGTGGCCCTATGCAGAATGTTATTTTGAGCCCCCTGACCAACCCCAGTACAAATAATATACTTTTTTGTTCATATCAAATGATTTTTTTTATATACATTTTCATTCAAATGTAAATTATATTTAACGTTTTATACTAAAACAAATTCATTGGTAATAAATGATTCAATAATGTAATTTTCTAGTGCAAACAAAACAACAAATCCCAAAACTTCCCGAAACATCTCCTACCAGGATTCAAACCCACGAATGACTACCAACACTAAAAATGTCGAGGGAAATTTGCCATTATATTCCTTTCAGTGACACAGCAGGAAGGGTCTAGGAATATCGCTGTGGTAACATTTCATATGGCATTATTTGAAATTAAACATGCGCCTTTTTTAGACAAAATGGAGGGGTGGCCATTTTTTCATAGTTTAACCATGCCCATATTATACATTATATGATAAATACTGCACATGTGATGATAAACTGGTCTTCTTCTAATTATATCCATTAATTGGGGTAGATAATTGTACTCCAAAGAAAAATTCTGCCTAGGGTCCAATTCAGCCAGGGGTCGGCCCTATGACTATATGTGGGTGTTGTATCATAATATCACTCATAATGCTAAAAAATATATATATTTAGAAAGTTGTAAACATTTTTTTAAATTCTTTAGATATTAAAAACCTTCCATCTATTATTAATCATGCCTACTTTGCAGAAATGGATTCATAACGATGAGTCCCAGAACCATATCAACGATAAACGAAGTTTTACTGTATTATATGTATTCTATATTTAATATGTATGCTGTATTTTTTAAATCCAATATTCGTTTTGCAGAATAGAGCTCATTAGTCAAGAGTCATTTGTGGAAATGGACACAGGGACCCCACAAACCTAATATTTTAACAACTTATTGACATTTAATGAACTGGTAGAGTACAATATTCTAAGAATTATGTATAAAGCACATACAAAATGATACCAAACAACATTCAAAACAGATTTGATTTGAACATGAGAAAGTAATTTGAACCTAAATTGAGATTTAAAAAAAAAAAATCTAGTTTCAGAACAGGGTATTGTATTTTCAGAACAGTGAAAATGGAAAGATGTATTTCAAGGTGTGCAACAAAAACAATACAAATCTCTTTCTGTATTAGAAAAAACGTAAAAATCATGATGATGAAAATATATGATTTTGAGTAAAATTATGTTTTTGTTAATTTTTTTGTGTTTGTTATAAAGTAGGAACATGGCCTCAACAGTCTTTTGTGGTAAACCGCTAATAGAGGACAAATATTTCTAGTTTGTACTTCATTCTGCTCCTTTTCATTCACGATTTATTTTAGTGTCGTATCAATCATTTCTGTTTAATATTCAGTGAAGGAAATAAAAAGAAAAATGGGAATGAGGGGGGAAATACTTCAGGGGTGTACTAAGTGTGGCCCGGGGGTCATTGGAAGCACATAAAAACCTACACTTTAAGAGGAAACCCCCCCCCCAAAAAAAAAAAAAAAGTCAAGAAAAAGTTGAAATGTAGAAGATTGATTAGGAAGGAGGCTGGTGTGTGTGTGCGTGTACATTCAAGAATCGGCCATTTTTGTATTTTGTTTTTACCATTTATTGTGTGTATATGTATATATATATATATATATATATATATATATATATATATATATATATATATATATATATATATATATATATATATGTATATATATATATATATACTGCAAAAGTAAGACTTTCAAATTTATAGTCAGCAGTCAATTGATTTCATCATATGTATATATATTTATATATGTATATATATTTATACATAAATACATATATATACATGTACTTATACATATATACATACATACATGTATATATAATATATATACATACATACATGTATATATATATATGTATACACATTCATATATATGTGTATAAATATATACATATACATACATACAGTATGTATATACATACAGTACATAGATATGTATGTATACATATATACACACACATATAAGCTCTCTCTTACAGAGGGCAAGCGAGAGAAAGGGAGAGTGCGAGAGAGAGAAAGAGACTTTTGTGTTCTATTGCATAGAACAAGGCACAACTCTATAAGGTCTGTGAAAAACAACCTTTGGAGGAACTCAGCCTTGACTGCGGTCAGTCTACCCCAAGGAGTAGAGCTTCACCGCATGCTTGGACAGCACCTAAATCCATCCAGTAAGAAAAAGTGATCCATCAAAGTTGTCATTCATATATATGTACAGTACATACTGTATATACATATACATATATATATATATATATATATATATATATATATATATATATATATATACATGTACATACGTTTTGGCATTGAGGCGTCGATGACAGGCTTTGGATTGATATCTGACAAGTTGGTTTTTGCGTATTGCTGCATGAACAGTTGGGAAAACAAATGGTGAACAAAAGAGTGCAAAAGACGTAGAAAATCTATAATAAGAGGCAACAAATCAGGTCCTTGGATAAAAACAATCTCCACTCAGATACATTCCTATCTGGAGCGCAGTACATTCTGTACACATATTTACAATCCAAATGTTTCACATCAAAAATAAATATGTTTACACTGAGCAGGAAAAGAAAGCAAATGAATAAATAACTTCATTGACGAGAGGAAAAACCTCATCAGAGATAATGACTTGATGCCGCGGTGCGGCTGGTTTACACACTGCAGGAGGTGCAAGGCAAGCTGGGAAAGTCGCGCTCCTCCGCTGGAACCAGTTTTTCCTTAGGCCTAGATGAGTCAGGGAGCACATTCAGACCTGTGAACTACCACTGAGTCCCAGCAGCCACTTCAACACTAGTTGAAGTGGCTTCTCGCCATACTGTTTTATGCAAGTCAACAATAAAGGCTGCTTAATTGTGTTTTTATCGCAATAATCTAGCAAATGATGTTATGTACCCTTCACTGCTTGTAGTCGGCAACATCTACACTACAATACTTCCTTCAGAGAGCAGACCAGAGGGCGGATGACGCGTTGTGGAAGGTGTTTGTCACTATGATATGAACTCCTGTGTTGGGAAAGTGTTGACTGATTTGTTACTACAGTAGTTTTCTTTTTTTTTTTTTACAAGTCACGAGGGTCCTGAACACAACTCACAACTACTGTGTTATTTGACTTGCAGGGGGATTTAAGGTGTGGGGAAATGATTATTAATTAGACTCCCTTTCAAAGTCAGGAGCCGTCCGTTGTTTTGATCTTTTTGCCACAGAATATTCATTTTTAAAGACCCAATCAAATCAAAATGCTTTTTTTTTTGTGGTGGAGAGCTTGGTTTCCATTCATTTAATGGTTTCTTTCTGGATTTTGTTGTTGATATTAAATTTGGGTAACACTTTAGTATGGGGAACATATTCACCATTAATTAGTTGCTTATTAACATGAAAATTAGTAACATATTGGCTCTTAATTAGTCATTATTAAGTGCTTGATAAATGCCTTATTCTGCACGGCCTTATTATACAACCAGTACGCCATTAACTAAGAGTCTTCCCTCAATAACCTCAGAATTATTGCTTATTAGTAACCCTAACCCTAGCCCTTATATGTTCCCCTAGTGTCCAAATAACTCTAAATTAATTAATTAGCAATTAATTAATGGTGAATATGTTCCCCATACTAAAGTGTTACCTAAATTTGGTATTAAAAAGCAAAATTAATGAACTGGTCATATCAATTATCAAGGGATGAAACTATTATTTTTTGTCCTAATAATGTATACATTTAGTTTTTACTGCTATATAATGATGAACCAAATAAAAGTCCTATATAAAGAACATGCAGAGAAACCTATACAGTAGTTTGGATGGACAATCAAATCCGTAGATACACGAGAATGTAATCACAAAATCATCTCCCCACATAACGCAAGATCAACTTTACCGCACACTTGAGTTCATGTGAGAGATGTTAAAGGTGAACTGCACTTTTAGGGAATGTTGCCCATCATTCCCAAACCTTATGTGAGACAAGAACAGAAGTTTTTATGTTTTCTGTGCCTTCTATTTCTAATATTAGAAAAAGTGCTCATCAGAGACAGCTAACAATGCAGGTTATGGGGATAGGACCTACTCTGCCTATAAAGCCCTTGAAGAGGAAACCTCCAATGCTCTTTTATAAACATGCTGTAAGTACATACTGTATGTAATGTTGTAACGGGCACATTTATGACATATTTACAGTGTTTTGGTCATTTTAAAACTTCTTTCCTGGGCATATTAATTTCTGTCATCACTGTGTGCTAAAGGTTTCAAAAAGAACATAAAAGTCACGCACAATGTCCGCTCTCACTGGGATGGTTGTATATTTCTTGAGAAGGTCCATTCAGAATAATCGCCACTCCTCGGATAAAACATGCTTCCTAGCGATGTTGCATTTGCTGAGAGCCATTTAGTGTCAAATTGGTAGCGTGTGGATTTTCAAAGGCAATACAGCAAAAGCAGCTCAAGCTCCTTCTTTATTTTTATTGCGGGTCGCAACCAACGTTATTAGCGGCTCAGGCTAGCTAGTAGCGGGAAGTGTGAGCAAAAGCAACGAGTTACTAAAAGTAGTTCCTTCATGTTCATATGTGTATTATTGATATATAATATATTATTACATATTACATATTATAATGCTACGACAGTTGAATGAAGTGTTGTTGGCGGTTTTTGGTCTTGTTAGATCGCTTTATAGGCAATATATGTCGATACCAATTTGCTGCATTGTTAACTGCCTTTTGCTAGTGTTTCTTCAATGTTTAGAATGTACACAAAAAGGACATGCGTGTACCCGTCTCACATAGGGATTGTGAAAGATGGGCAAAATTCCCCCCAAAAAGTGCAGTTACCCTTCCACAAGTCAAGCAGGGAGGTAATGGGTCCTATTTGTATACCATAGACCAGTGGTTCTTAACCTGGGTTCGACCTAGGGTTCGGTGAGTCGGCCTCAGGGGTTCGGCGGAGCCTCTGCCGCGGAGGTCAAGAAACACCCAACTCATCGTGAAAATAAAAACTTCTCCCTATCGGCATATTATAGATACCCCCAAACAATGTTCCCTCTAATTTCCATCTGACTTGCAGGTGTGTAATTAGTTGTGAGTTCATGCACTGAGTTGGTTTTGTTCTTTGAACAAGGTGATGCTCATGCACGATTCATTTTGTGCACCAGTAAAAAAACCTATAACTTTGTCTTGAATTTGAAAAAAAAAACATTTTATTTTTCACTAAAGAAGGGTTCGGTGAATGCGCATATGAAACTGCTGGGGTTCGGTACCTCCAACAAGGTTAAGAACCACTGCCAGTGACTATAAAAATGAGGCCCATTACCTCCCTTGGCACTCAGCATCAAGGGTTGGAATTGGGGGTTAAATCACATTCCCGGGCGCGGCCACCGCTGCTGCTCACTGCTCCCCTCACCTCCCAGGGGGTGATCAAGGGTGATGGGTCAAATGCAGAGAATAATTTCGCCACACCTAGTGTGTGTGTGACAATCGTGGGTACTTTAACTTTTTAACAAATGTCTGTTTTGGGAAGCAACTGTGTCAAAATCTAGTCTATTCAAGAATGACATAGTCTGCGGTGACTTGACAGGGCTTTCCTAGGTTATTTGAGAAAATACTGTTCTTTTGGATACAGTCTGTGCAAGTTATGGCTTAATAGTAGACACTTAAATTGGCAAAGTTGAGTTTTGACAAAGTTAGGAAGTGTTTGTTTCTAACCTCAAATGAAACTCATCACTAGACAGATTTAGACGTCCAGTAATCGTCAGAGTAAATGTAGTCAACATCCAAGGAGCTCGTTTGGAACCTCATCCCTGTGCTGCACAACGCTGCAAAGTCAGCAAAACCCCTGAGATTGAGTGATTTTGAGCTTCTGTTCTGAGCACAGTTTGTGCAAACAGAGTTAATACTAAATGTGCTGTCATTTGTCTGTCACTCAAGTTGCCAAACACAAGAAACTAAAGAAGTCTTGAAATACATGTTTGTTTGTCTTCGCACACTTTTAAGGAGGCCCGTAGCGCCACCGTGACTGTCTGCCGACTGCAAGGGCGGATTTGTTTACAGTTCATGTGCGTGAAGGAACAACTCTCGCTCTTTTGGTTGGACTTTTGAGCTCTTTTCCACCAGACTGGGACACGTTGTTGCAAGCGTTTCCAATGTAAACACAACAAGCCGGCCTGATAGGAGCGCCCGTGAGGAGCATCCAAACTAGCAAGTTGGATGGCAAAGAATCATCATCTTCATCAAGGTAATACGAGTAAAACAAGCCTTTGACGCATTCTAGTACATAAAACAGACAGTTAAATAGTTATTTGATCATGAGGAATTTCCTCACATAAAACAGACGAAATACAACTGAATAAATTATAAAAAAGAAAATATTAGGAAAGAGAGAAAAATAAAAGCAGGAATCGAATAAGTGGTAATATTTGTGAAAGGCACTCATCTGCTGAAAGACACAATTAGTGTAAAGTATTTCTACACGCTTGAGGACTCACCTGTTACACGTTATGGCTTAAGTCACAGTTAAACCTTAGGAATTGGATAAGGTTCTTTTAGGAAAACAAATAACAGGTCCTCACACGTATAGAAATGAAAACTAATCTGTTTGTTTGCCACTCATTTCATTTCTGTTTGGGAAAGGGAGTCAGTCCATGCTCAGTGTTGTGTTGTAGTAGTAATTCATAGTTGTCATAGTTACCATGACAACTAACATTTTCAATAGCAAACTTCAAAAAACACAAACTTAGGAACAGCAAACAAAATCCCAAATCCATCTAAGTGATTGATTTCAGTCTCTGGAACAGTTTTGAATAGGTCACGAACCCACCAACACTTCCATGATGTGATCCAACTCTGTCAGATCAATTTTGAAAGGCTGATTGGCTGAAACCTGGGGGGCGGGGCCACTGTATGGCGACGCCAGCGACTTGAGGAGGTCGTCCGTCATCACCACCGAAGACAGTTTGGTTAGGCCGGTGCCGGCTGTCACGCCGACCGCCCCTGCTGTAACGCAGGGGTCAAAATCGTACATGGACGTGTCTATGTCGGCGAAAAGGACGTCGTCCAGCGCCAAGTCCGATAGGAACCCAGAGGGCGTGGAAGGGGAGGAATGAAAGGGGGAAATGTCTCCCGGGCTAACAGGCGGCGCTGTGAGCAGAGTGTCTATTGGTCGAATGACGGCACTGCGGCCCCCAGTTTCAAGTTCGGCGCCCGTGGTTCTGCAGTCTTTAGCGGGGCTCGTGGGTGCAAGGGACAAGGCTGCTACGTGGGCGGGAGGAGCGAGGGAGGTAGTTACTGTCATCGGGTTGGCCGCTGCTGGCCTACTTATGGCTGTTGGGGGAAGTAAGTCCGTGTCGCTGACAATGGGGGACAAAGAGTCGTTGGACGAAGCAGGCAAAGACACCTGACTTTGTGACGGGGGAGGCGACAGAGGAGGAGTGGGTGGAGATGAAGAGCAGAAGGATGATTCAGGACCATCCTCCTCCAGTAGTGAAGCTGGAGTGAGGCAGGCATCAAGAGAGGGCGGGCAGGCCTGGGAAGCTTCACAGGTGGGAGGCACCGACGGGTGGGGTGAAGGTGGAGGAAGGATCACCGGCATCAAAAGAGGCGGAGATACTTGCGCGGTCGCTGCAGCTGACAAAACTCCAAACGAGGGCGGGGCCTCGCGGAAGCCCTCGTCCATCGGGTCGTCGGGCGGCGGCGACGGCGGGAGAAGCAACGGGCGCGAGGAGCCCTCCTGTTTCAGTTCATCCTGGATGCGCCGCAGCATGTTATTGATGAGGACACGGCGCTCCAGGCTGGGCTCGCTCAGTGGCCGCTGGCTGTACAGCTTCATTAGGGAGATGTTGAAGATGGTCTGCCGCTGAAGCGTGTACGACACCTTGGACAGGCCCTCGTGAAACAGGCCTAATCCTGCTCCCGCCACCGGTGCCTCCAGCGTCGTGCCTTCCAGCACCTCTTCATCCTCGTCCAGTTTTCGCTTGGCACCCTTACTGAACATAAGTCTGGAAAACAGAGAGAAGAGAATTAATTGAATTAGTATTGAATTGAATTATTAATCAGTAATAAGTGGGGCTGCACGATATAGACCAGGGGTAGGGAACCTATGGCTCGTGAGCCAGATGTGGCTCTTTTGATGACTGCATCTGGCTCTCAGATAAATCTTGGCTTAGACATTGCTTAACACAATAAGTAATGAATAATTCAGCTAGAAATCACATTGTTAAAAATAATGTTCAAAATATAAAACATTCTTATGCATTTTAATCCATCCATCCGTTTTTCTACTGCACCTGTTCAAGAAGTTGTATTAATGGTAAGAAGTATTGTATTTATTATTGGTTAGCTTCAGAATAACAATGTTATTAAAAAGAATGAGAGACTTATTATACTCTAAAAATGTTGGTCTTACTTAAAAATGCACGTATTTAGTTGTATTCAGGTATCAAGTTCGTACCTTAGTAGTTACAGGATCATACATTGGTCATATTCAAAGTCCTCATGTGTCCAGGGCCATATTTTCTGAGTTTATAAACATAATATAAATTTTTTTTTAAACGAAAGAAGATGGTGTGATGCCAAAAAATATCGACGTAATCATAGTAGTATCGACTATATACGTGCCTGTACTCGATATCATTACAGTGGATGTTAGGTGTAGATCCACCCATGGCGTTTGTTTACATTTTGATGCCGGTGAGCTACGGTGTGTAGTGAAGCATGTTTAGCTATTCCTCGTCCTGCAGGGATGATACTTGTAAGAAACTTACTCTAACGGTACGTTTCATAGGCGATTTAGTAAATAAATAATGATAAATGGGTTATACTTGTATAGCGCTTTTCTACCTTCAAGGTACTCAAAGCGCTTTTGACAGTATTTCCACATTCACCCATCCACACACACATTCACATACTGATGGCGGGAGCTGCCATGCAAGGCGCTAACCAGCACCCATCAGGAGCAAGGGGTGAAGTGTCTTGCTCAAGGACACAACGGACGTGACTAGGATGGTAGAAGGTGGGGATTGAACCCCAGTAACCAGCAACCCTCCGATTGCTGGCACGGCCACTCTACCAACTTCGCCACGCAGTACCGAAAATGATTTATTAGTATCGCGGTAATATACTAATACCGGTATACCGTACAACTCTAATTCAGTGTTAAAAAAATATTATATGGCTCTCACGGAAATACATTTTTAAATATTTGGCTTTCATGGCTCTCTCAGCCAAAAAGGTTCCTGACCCCCGATATAGACGATATACGACATCAATTACGTGAATTTGGTCGACAATAGGGGTTTTAATACCAACTTTATTTTGTAATAATGCATGTTAAAGACACATATCTAGCCGTGTCCCGCAAATTTGACAGCGGCAAGAAAATGACAGTGTCCTCAACACAATGTAGCATCCTTGCTAGCGGCTAATGTCCCTCCACAGTGTGAAGTCACTTCAAAGTCAGTACAGTTTAACTCAATGACGGCAAATAAAGTTCATTTTCATTCGGCGTGGCGAAGTTGGTAAAGTGGCCGTGCCAGCAATCGGAGGGTTGCTGGTTACTGGGGTTCAATCCCCGCCTTCTACCATCTTAGTCACGTCTGTTGTGTCCTTGGGCAAGACACTTCACCCTTGCTCCTGATGACTGCTGGTTAGCGCCTTGCATGGCAGCTCCCGCCATCAGTGTGTGAATGTGTAAATGTGGAAATACTGTCAAAGCGCTTTGAGTACCTTGAGGGTAGAAAAGCGCTATACAAGTATAACCCATTTATCATTTATTTATTTATCATTTCTTGCAAGTACTAGTTTCACTGGAGGACTGGGAATAGCTAAACATGCTACAGTACACATCGTGGGAAGATACAATAAGCCATGCTAACCGCTAAGCTAAATAGAGTTCTTGAGTGTGAACAGGGGTGGGCAAATTAAAACAAATATTGATAGTAACGATGCTAAGTAGTAACGTATCGAATCCGTACTAGAGTAATTAGATCGTTATTTATTAGGATGTAAGTCCCTGAACACAGGAGGGCTTTAAGGGCAAAATATAGGAAATAATTAAAATATTTAACTGATATTGTCACACCACCATTATGTGTTTTTGTCTGATAGGTATCAGTATTGGTATAGCCAATACTGACCCTGTCACTATTGCATACATGTCACAGAGAGGCACTTCTGGGTTTCAGGCAATGGTCTAGAGTCCCATTAGGCTGCTGTTTATTTACCTGCATCAGTGCAGATTTGGGCATATTTTGTATTTTGAAAGGTTTAGAGGCAAATATATATATATATATATATATATATATATATATATATATATATATATATATATATATATATATATATATATATATATATATATATATATATGTGTGTGGGAAAAAAATCACAAGACTACTTCATCTCTACAGGCCTGTTTCATGGGGGGTTCCCTCAATCATCAGGAGATCTCCGGATGATTGAGGGAACCCCCCATGAAACAGGCCTGTAGAGATGAAGTAGTCTTGTGATTTTTTCCCACACATACATATATTGCGCTCTACCACAGTATCGAGCACTATTTTTTGGATAATCTTATTAAGACATATACGTATGTGTATATATATATATATATATATATATATATAATATGTACAAATATTTAAAATGGGAAGGAGTGGATGTATACACACATTTTTTGAAAAATGTAAACCATTCATCATTACTTAAGTTGACGTTACTGCTTGCCTTGACACTTACAAGAAGAAAAGATTGGAGGCACATCATGTCTTTACATCTGAGGGGTCCACAAAATTAAGCATGAGTCCATGAAAGACAATGTTGGACTTTTTCCTGCATCGATACGAAGGTCCTGAGTAGTCTTGCGTTCAATCCCAGGCTCGGGATCTTTCTGTGTGGAGTTTACATGTCCTCCCCGTGACTGCGTGGGTTCCCTCCGGGTACTCCGGCTTCCTCCCACCTCCAAAGACATGCACCTGGGGATAAGTTGATTGGCAACACTAAATTGACCCTAGTGTGTGGATGTGAGTGTGAATGTTGTCTGTCTATCTGTGTTGGCCCTGCGATGAGGTGGCGACTTGTCCAGGGTGTACCCCGCCTTCCGCCCGATTGTAGCTGAGATAGGCTCCAGTGCCCCCCGC
The DNA here is from genome assembly GCF_033978685.3 of Nerophis lumbriciformis. NCBI lineage: Eukaryota > Metazoa > Chordata > Actinopteri > Syngnathiformes > Syngnathidae > Nerophis > Nerophis lumbriciformis. Next base: position 43,479,502 of record NC_084549.2, on the reverse strand, counting down.
GACCCCAAAAAGGGACTAAGCGGTAGAAAATGGATGGATGGATGGACGGTACGTAACGTATTTAATTGACAACAAGTGCCGTACTGCTGTGATCGTGACACTAATGCGAAAAAGGATACATTTTTGTTTGTAGTTGATTTCCTGCTACAAATATTAGTGCTGTGAAGTATATTTTGTCTCATAATTTAGCTAGAAATGTCCCTGTTGTTCAGCAATGTTTGCTAGCGATATCAAGATTCAGTATATGCGGTTAAGCCTACGAGATATGTATTCATCTAATTTATTATTACTACTATTAGGGATATTTTCTTGATGCTAACAAATATCACCAAATACGCTATAATGTGGTCACCCATGACCGTGATGAATAAAGCACGTGGCTTTCCTGCACAACAACAACAAAGCTTTTAATTTCTGCTATGAAAATCGACAACAAAAATACGGTGGACTAAACCAACAATCACAATATCTTTACCAGGACTTAACATGACGTTAGTTTATTTGCACAACCAAGTCTTTGTAGTAATACTTAGGCATAGCAATTACCACATAGGAACACAAACTAATGTGATCTTTTGTCCTGTCTTTAGTTCTGCTCTCAAACACTACTAATATATTAGAGAATAAACGCGATTGCGCCACAGAAAGTTTCTCAGACAATTCAAATCGGACATTTTACCAAGTGATAGCTGCAGACACAAGCATAGTCCGATTGTAGTCCACAAGATGAAGATAGTTTCCTTCGACGCACTTTCGTATTTTTCCTTGACTTACCTTTATGAACCACTTTTTTCGGAAATCTATGAAAGCTCTTTCCTATCTCTCTATTTGAACGATTGGAACACCCAAGAACAGAACAGCAATTTGTTTATTTCTGTTCAAACTCTCCATTCACTCTCACTTGTTAAATGCTACGCTCAAGCTGCTTGACCATTGTATAGCAGCAAAGAAGAAAAACGGATGTGACGTCATATGCAACCCAGCAATTGGAGCAATGCCCAAAAGTGTAGTATCGCCCAAAACTAATGTAAGGTATACAAACAACAGAAGAATAAGTACTTATTGTCATGATTCGTCACCTGAGTCATGACTTTGGTTTTGAGTTTTGTATTATTCTTATCTTTGTAGTCTACTTCCATTTTGGCGCTTCTTCATTTGTTTACTGTGTGGTTGCTAGGAGCGCTGATGATTTATTCTTGCCTCTGATTAGTGATCAGGATGCTCAGCTGCTCCTGATCGCTAACCAGAGAGCTTTATATACCCGTGTCACCCAACATGCCTTTGCAAATTTGTTTTTCGCCGTTGGCGACTTGTTAAGTTGAGCCCATGCTCAAAGTTATGTTTGCAATGCTCAGTTACCTTACTCAGTTAGCGTTCTTGTGAGCTTCCCAGGGATTCCCTGGTTGTATTTTATTTGTTGTTTTTCGCTTCTGCTACCTTCTGCCTTTCCTTTCGCATCCTGGGGAACCCAAACGCAACACTTATTATATTCTAACAAAAGTGTAGATAGAACCATGTTATAACAGAAAGTAACCAACTATTAACAGTACATTAGAACATATATGAATAATAGTTTTAAGAAAATAATACAACTGTAAATAATGCAATATGTTACTGCATATTCAGCAGCTAAATTAGAAGCCTTTTTAAACCCTTTTAAAAATGGTTTTATCATCATTTACAAACAAAATCATAGAGAATATGGTGATTTTAGGGTTTCCCCAGATTACCAACATAACTGTGGCGATGGTGGCGTAGGTAGGAGCGTGGTCAATATGACATCATCATACAATGTTCATAATCTGCGCTGTTGCATATATTTTCTTTAAAAAGGCTTAACAATGTTATAAATACATTTACCGTGAAAACAATTATGTGTTATAAATAATTGGTATCGTTTTGCCCTATTTTTCAAATGTTGCTGCAATTTGTACTATGTACTTTGTTGATAATTTTCTAGAAGTTTCTAGAGACTTCTCTAATCCTTTCAGTTACTTTCATTTTATTACACACAACTAGCAACAAATCTAGCATCTTTTTCTGTTGTTATTGGAAACTATACTTTTGTTTGGAGACTATTCTGTCGCTTGATGTCCGCAACGAACAGTGAGAGCTGCAGCAAGCCTGACGTCAGACTTCCTTTGCACTGCTGCTCCAACTGTGTTTTCTCTCCCTAAAACCTTCCACTGTCCTCTTAGTAGTTGCACATTGCACATTTTGAAGATCTCGGATATATCAAAGTACTTCCACATCACACACATGCTGCCTCCGCTCCAGACAAATCACATACGTATTATTTACATCATCACAACATCATGTTTAGGTAGTGCTATTTCGGTGATCATTTTTTCTGGTGGCTGAATTTTTGGTGCATCACTATTAAGAGTGTAACGATTAATTTTAACAACGATTTGGTTTGATTCAGAATGTGTGGCTGCCGATATGAATTAATTACAATATCATTTTTTTACAACAATACGATCCGAATCGATTCAGTAACTTTTTAGCATTTTTTTTTTTTTTGTCATAAAGAAATACAATCATGTGTGCTTACGGACTGTATCCCTGCAGACTGTATTGGTCTATATTGATATATAATGTAGGAACCAGAAATATTATAACAGGAAGAAACAACCCTTTTGTGCGAATGAGTGTGAATGAGTGTAAATGGGGGAGGGAGGTTTTTTGGTTTGGTGCACTAATTAAGTAAGTAAAGTAAGTGTATCTTGTGTTTTTTATGTTGATTTAATTAAAAAAAAAAAAAAAACATTTTTATTTATTTATTTATTTTTTAATTTCTTGTGCGGCCCGGTACTAATCGATCCACGGACCGGTACCGGGCCGCGGTCCGGTGCTTGGGGACCACTGGGATACTGGACACTGCACGGGATTTTTCCTATATTTCTGTCATTTCTTGTAAGGGAATTCTTTAAAAATTAATTATGGTTCCAAACGAGCAAGAAAACCACATTTAATGGCCAATGCATTGACATCTTATTTGACAAAACACTTTAGGTTGAATTGACAAAAAAACATTTCCACAATGGATTGCTATGGTGGCGTATTCCTTTTTCGTTTGCCTGCTTGCCTTTCCGTACCCACGATATTTGTTTTTTGGGACGGTGTGGCGCAGTGGAAGAATGGCCGTGCGCGACCCGAGGGTCCCTGGTTCAATCCCCACCTAGTACCAACCTCGTCATGTCCGTTGTGTCCTGAGCAAGACACTTCACCCTTGCTCCTGATGGGTGCTGGTTAGCGCCTTGCATGGCAGCTCCCTCCATCAGTGTGTGAATGTGTGTGTGAATGGGTAAATGTGGAAGTAGTGTCAAAGCGCTTTGAGTACCTTGAAGGTAGAAAAGCGCTATACAAGTACAACCCATTTATCATTTATTTGTTTTGATGACTGATGGCGCCTGGTGATGACATCACAGACGGGCGTCAGACTTGCGTAAAGTTCAAGTCTACTTTATATAAACTCTGCTGTTCTCAAAGCCAATGTGATCTTTTCTAATATCGATAAAACAATTAATTACTTTTTTAAATCAATGTTAGATCGAAAAATGTCTTCTAGGCCAACTAGCAGAGCGTAGATTGAGTAACTTGAATTAAAGGAGTATAAATCAATCTATCGATAAATCGATCAACTGTTACACCCCTAATCACTAGTCAATAGTGCACAAATAATAGGCTATATGTATCCATTCATACAATATATTACTTAAAGGTGCCGTTTGCCATTTCCTTACAATACATTTTTTCAAAGCAAAAATATAATAAGAACACCACCGGCTAGCTTATGTTACCATTAGTGGTTTAACAGAACACATTTGTTTGACAATTGTCTATATTTATCACAATTACAAAGTTTATGTAATACATTTTTTTACTGGCCCGAATAAAATGATAGGTGTTTACCCCGGTCACTCACTTGGTCTCGTGTGTGCACACATACAAAAGCAGTCAAAGAGAAGCAACAATTTGCGGTCACGTTTTGTTTATGATATAATATACATTCAATGACAGCTAACGCTAGTTATCAAATTGCTATTATTAGCTAACCAAACCTAGAGCTAATGAGCGTGCATGTGTTACGTACGCTATACGTACGAGAAGCCGCAAGAGGGCGGGATATACTGTGTAAAATACATTGGAAAGTTGGCTCTCTCTAGGCATTTGTGTACACGTTGTAAACAACCCCTTCAATTTTTAAGATGTGTCAGCTTGTATTTTACAGTGGCATGGTACCACGATTAATTACATCTAGGGGAAACCCTGGATATATATCGTTATCTCAGGAGGCTGCAATAGGCCGTATCGCCCATCTCTACTTTCCATCCGTTTGGTGACGAGTTGAGACATTATTAACCTTGTGCAAGCACCAACACACTCAGGTGAAAGGAACTGTTTTTTGGGGGGGTTTTTTTAGTTTTTTTAGTCGGGACCCAGGGTGGACCACTCATCTGTGCATCAGTTGGGGACGTCTCTGCGCTGCTGACTTGTCTCCACCCAAGAAGATCTCCTGCTGGCCCCACTATGGACTGGACTCTCACACTGTTATGTTAGATCCACTATGGACTGGACTCTCACAATGTTATGCTAGATCCACTCGACGTCCATTGCACCGGTCGCCCGGGGTCCCCCCACATCTGCGGTCCCTACCAAGGCTCCTCATTGTCATCCCATTGGGTTGAGTTTTTTCTTGCCCTGATGTGGGATCTGAGCCGATAATGTCGTTGTGGCTTGTGCAGACACTCGTGATTTAGGCCTATATAAGTAAACTTTGATTGATTGATTGGTTGGCAGAAGAAAAATTTAAGGACAGACTTCACAAAAACCTTGTCATTGTCTCTTTTTTTGATGGAATCGATCCCCCTGAGCCCACCTAACATTCCAAAATGGTACAGTTCAATATCTGGCATCATCTTCTGAGAACCAGGTAACTTGTTAAACATGTCTAGGACCACTCCATAACCTAGCTAAAGTGACTCGCTTATTGACAGCTACCACTCGTGAAGAGGACATTGAGGCAAAGAATGCATGAACTGACCACACAGCGTACAAAGTGTCTATCATAAAAGTATGAGCTGGATACAAAGTTGGCATTAAACAATTCATTTGAACTTCAGCAACAGCAACATTGTAATAATTAAAACACTTCAAACTAGTGAAGCGCCAACGTACATCGTATTAATCACAAGTTGGGTGTAGCACCTGTAAATGCAGCAGGTTTGGGGTGCCATAAAAGATTGAATAAACTGTGTATTGAAACCAACTAGAAAATGAAATGGAAGCCTCGGTGCAACACACACACACACACACACAAACACACACACGCACACATGCAACACAGATTATGTAACAGCAGTGTTCCCTGCTGTAGCACAAGCTCATAGGCCACTTCTAACGTCAACCCTCCGTGCCCCTCTACAGAACAGCTCAGTCTGAGAGACATACCAATGCACAATGGTAGAACCACAGGATATTCATATGCATAAAAAGTAGAGTAGTTTATCTGTTTAGAAAAATAAGAAATGTGCCTGATTGGATTGCAAACAAGAGTGAAAGACCAAACACAGGCATCACTGCAGTACGTTTGAGTCAAATCCAGGCTGACAGGCTCATGGAGCCAGCCGCTATACACACACAGGAAGTGTGAGCTGCAGGCCCAGTCACCATGACTGGTTGGTTGCCATGACAAACAGAGTCAGCTGGGAATTCACCCAAAGACATGACAAAGAACAAGATGGTGGATGGGGTGGAGGAGGTGGTTGCTGAGGGGTATGAAGGAAGAGAGGGCGGTGCAGGAGGAGGAGTAAAAAAGTGGAAGCGTAATGAGCAACACTTCACACCACAACTGTCCTACAAACCAGGTGAATGGCAAACATCAGTACATGTTTCTCATGTAGCCTAATAAGGGGACCAAAATATTACCTTCGAATACGATGCAATGCAGTTAAAAAAAAGCAACAACATAAACATTTTGTTCAATTGAAGCCTCTAAATCAAAACAGTCTTTGACACTGCTCTTGTAATAGATCTCATAAGGTTTTTTTTAAAAGCGAGTGTATGGAACTTCCTCCTGCAGTGGAAACTCTAAAGCCAATTTACCCTGAAGCCATACAAAACTTTCATCACAAGGAGAGGTGGGCAGTTTATATTTTATCTATACGACTGGAAACATTTAAACTGTACTTTATTTACGAAGCAGATCATAACACTTAAAAAATGTGGTCACTGTTTTGAAGCTATTTTGTGGTAATTTGTATAATAAATACAGTAGAGGCATGATGTTTAAATTGAACAATTAAAAAATACTAAGTAGTTCAAGCAGATTTTCTTTGACCCTAGAGTGAGTGACTTCAAATTCGGTGGTGATCTACTGGTCCCTCATGAGCTACCTGTTCTCAAGTCACAAAAACGTTGAACTGTCACTGTCATGAGATGTGATTATATTATATAAGAAGCAAGAGTACTACCTCAGGCAGTATAGCAACTAGCGAGCGTTCAAGAATGAACTCGGTCGCGGTTTTGTTTATTCTTTGAGAATTTAGGTTTTTTATAGGGATGCTCGATAACATCGATGGCTGACAATTATCGACCAATAATGGTATTATGCCATCATTAATTCCAATAATTAAAAATCAATCGATAAAATTAGACGATAATAAAAGAGGCTTATCATCTTTGTGTTTGTCGTTGGACTCTGTTGTGGTATGTGCTGCCGCCTGGCTCGCATATTTTTATTGTCATGATACTGGGTGCGTGGCTGGTTGTGTACAGAGAAAAGCATCATGGCGCAGCAGTCCCCGGTGTGGGCTTTATTTACCGTGTCAGAAAAATACATTTTTGTCGCAGTTTGCACAACTTGTTCTGCTGAAATTCCATCGGAAGGGAAAAAGACGAGCTTCGACACAAAAAAACTCTGATAAGTCACTTTAAAATTGACCATGTGAAATTTATGGAAGGAGCACGAGGCTGCCTGTGCTGTTAAGCCAAGACCTGGCGTTAATAGTGGCGACCGCAGCAAACGCAAAGCCACAGGACTGAAGAGAAGGCATTTGATAGGAGGCCACAGTTTAAAAGAAAACACCTTAGGGGGAAATAACTTGATGACAAAATTGTATATGTATGAATGTAATTGTATATGTTTAACTTCATGGTTCATCTGGAGGCACAGGTTTTAGTTAGATTTCTTAGTGGGAAAAAAAGTCTCTTTATTAATTTAACCCCGATTTCTACAATTGAGTGTAGCCTTTCTAGATAGCAGGCACATATTGCACTATTTTATTACTGTCAGAGAACAATATTAATTTTATTTTGTTTTATTTTTGTTAATCAACAAGATATTGTTGCTAACTTCAATGCAAAATCTTATTGGCTTAGTTCTATTGGCCTCGTTTATGTATGTTGTGTTGGACAGATTGTTGTTTTGTTTTTTTACATTTTATGAAATCATATTCAGAATGTTTGAGTTGCTTGCTGTGTATCAATGAAATAACTGAAAAGATGAAATAGCCCTAAAAAATGTTGCTCTATGCTTCTACCAAAATCTTGTAAATATTATAAATTCCTGTGTGTCTGTGAGTATAATTATATATACTGTGTGTACATATATATATATATATATATATGTATATATAATATTATAAATTCCTGTGTGTGTGAGAGTATATATATATATACTGTGTATATATATATATATATATATATATATATATATATATATATATATATATATATATATATATATATATATATATATATATATACAGTATATATATAGTATGTATATATATATATTGTACTTGCCTACATTACATTGCCTTGGCTAATAACAAAGTTTGCTCTACAATATATTGACCTACAAATTATTGCTGTTAACAATATTGTTGTCAACTTTATTTTGAGCAAAATAATCATTGATGTAATGATGATATATAATAATAATGCAAGTATACCCTTTCAAATGAAATAAACTTGTATTTGTCATATATTTCGATATTGTAATTGGAATGCCCATCCATCCATTTTCTGAGCTGCACTCAGGCGGAAGGCAGAATACACCTTGGACAAGTCGCCACCTCATCGGAGGGCCAACACGGATAGACAGACAACATTCACACTCACATTCACACACTCGGGCCAATTTAGTGTTGCCAATCAGCCTAGGAAGAAGGAGGAAGTCGGAGTACCCGGAGGGAACCCATGCAGTCACGGGGAGAACATGCAAACTCCACACAGAAAAGACCCTGAGCCCAGGAATCGAACACAGGACCTTACTGTGAAGCACGAGGATTAACCACTGCTCTGCCGGGCTGCCCGAAATTGAAATGTAATGTCACCAGACCTATGTAAGCGTCAATATATACCTTGATGTTGCAGAAAAAAGACCATATATTTTTTTTAACCGATTTCCGAACTCTAAATGGGTGAATTTTGGCGAATTAAACGCCTTTCTATTATTCGCTCTCGGAGCGATGACGTCACAACGTGACGTCACATCGGGAAGCAATCCGCCATTTTCTCAAACCATTACAAACACTGAGTCAAATCAGCTCTGTTATTTTCCGTTTTTTCGACTGTTTTCCGTACCTTGGAGACATCATGCCTCGTCGGTGTGTTGTCGGAGGGTGTAACAACACGAACAGGGCGGATTCAAGTTGCACCAGTGGCCCAAAGATGCGAAAGTGGCAAGAAATTGGACGTTTGTTTCGCACACTTTACCGACGAAAGCTATGCTACGACAGAGATGGCAAGAATGTGTGGATATCCTGCGACACTCAAAGCAGATGCATTTCCAACGATAAAGTCAAAGAAATCTGCCGCCAGACCCCCATTGAATCTGCCGGAGTGTGTGAGCAATTCAGGGACAAAGAACCTCCGTAGCACGGCAAGCAATGACGGCAGTTTGTTCCCGCAGACGAGCGAGCTAAACCCCCTGGATGTCTTGGCTCACACCGTCCCTTATGCCACCGAAGATGATCAAGAGAAGAATATCGACCCTAGCTTCCCTGGCCTGCTGACATCAACTCCAAAACTGGACAGATCAGCTTTCAGGAAAAGAGAGCGAATGAGGGTATGTCTACAGAATATATTAATTGATGAAAATTGGGGCTGTCTGCACTCTCAAAGTGCATGTTGTTGCCAAATGTATTTCATATGCTGTAAACCTACTTCATAGTTGTTAGTTTCCTTTAATGCCAAACAAACACATACCAATCGTTGGTTAGAAGGCGATCGCCGCCGAATTTGTCCTCGCTTTCTCCCGTGTCGCTGGCTGTCGTGTCGTTTTCGTCGGTTTCACTTGCATACGGTTCAAACCGATATGGCTCAATAGCTTCAGTTTCTTCTTCAATTTCGTTTTCGCTACCTGCCTCCACACTACAACCATCCGTTTCAATACATGCGTAATCTGTTGAATCGCTTAAGCCGTTGAAATCTGTGTCTGAATCCGAGCTAATGTCGCTATAGCTTGCTGTTCTATGCGCCATGTTTGTGTTGGCATCACTATGTGACGTCACAGGAAAATGGACGGGTGTATATAACGATGGTTAAAATCAGGCACTTTGAAGCTTTTTTTAGGGATATTGCGTGATGGGTAAAATTTTGAAAAAAACTTCGAAAAATAAAATAAGCCACTGGGAACTGATTTTTAATGGTTTTAACCCTTCTGAAATTGTGATAATGTTCCCCTTTAAATATCAAAGCTGAATAAAACATATACCAAAAAAATATATAATCTGTTAGTAAAATGTTGCACTTGAATAAAATTCACAACCAAAATCAATAAAATACGTTCTGTCGGGTGGGTGACCCTCAACTCTACGCAACCAAAACAATAAATTAAAATGGCTAACTACAGTTATTGTGACCAAAATTTACACGGTTATCATTTTATTGTGGAATTATTGAATTTCCTCAAAAAGTATTTACTTATACACAAACTAAAATATTTTTACTAAGTTGTACTTAAAAATAATAAAATAAACAGACACCCAATACACTTTTTGGCAAAGGAAAACATTATTGTTCTGGCTTTATATGAGCCATACTATTTTTATGTGTGTGTTTAAATATGTTTATCTTCTTCTATTTTAGTTTGTAAACGTTTTAGAATGTTTTTTAATAGATGCAAATTAGGTGAGCACTTTGTTTCACTTCCGGTTTATGTGACGTCACGTGAGTTCCCTTTCTGTGGAACACACCTCCCTTTTGTTGACACTGTAGAGTGTATATCGATCACTTTGTGCAAAGACAGCACAGCCTCTATGTTCAATGTGAACACTGTATCTGTAATGAAACACACCGATATATTTTTTTTAACCAAGTTTTAATTTTTCAAATTAAATAAAAAAATACACACACAATATACTTTCTTGGCAGAAGAAACATTACATATTGTTCTGGCTCCTTAAGGGCTGTATTATTTTAATCTGAGTGTTTAAATATGTTTACCTTCTTCTGTTTTAATTTTTAGGCCCTGCGATGAGGTGGCGACTTGTCCAGGGTGTACACCGCCTTCCGCCCGAATGCAGCTGAGATAGGCTCCAACACCCCCGCGACCCCGAACGGGACAAGCGGTAGAAAATGGATGGATGGCTGTTTTAATTTTTAAAGGTTTTATTGTTTTTTAAATGATAATGGAAAACCAGCGTTGGGGCGCTTCACTTTCAGTTTATGTGACATCACGTGAATTCACTTCCTATTGTGATTATTCTTTCAAGTATACTGAAGAGCGATGAATTTGTGCGAAAAGAGCACAGCTTGTAGTTTCAATGTGCGAAAAGAGCACAGCTGGTATTTTCAATGTGCACATATAATAGCTTAGTTGCTTAGACAGTAATGTGTTCTTACAAGTTTAGATTGGGGAATGTAGTTTCTTAATGGGGAAAGGCGTTAATATCCCTTGTTTTCATGTTAGCATTTAGGCTGGCTAGCAAGCTAATGCTAGTCGGTCCATAATTTTACAAACATGTGGGTTATCAATCACTGTTTTTCGATTATTTTAATTCATTAGGTATTACTAACCATCAGGAGTTTTACCGCGGTTATCATTATTACCGTTAATGTGCACACTGTAAAACTTACAAACGTTGCTTGGAGTGATGAATGAAGAAACCATACCAGTAAAAACGCTATGGACGGCTAGAAGACTTAACAGCGATAAATAGTGTACATTGTTAAAATCTTATTGATACAATACCCTTATCAATATTCCTTATCGATACCGGTATTTATCAGTATTCTTATCTGTACTATATGTAATTGATAAAGATCTGAAAAATGCATTTTTTATTACAATTTTTATTGGCACAAGAGGTTAACATCATATAACATCTCACAGCAGAGAAGTATTTTATCAACACCTGTTTTTTATTCTTAAACAAGTCAACTATGTTTGCAGTGCAATGCAATTATGTCATCATCTTGTTAAGACCACAATATCCATCACTTTGTTTCTATTCATTATAATTACACTCAGATGGAAATAATATTTTTCAGGCAGAGCACAGACCTTTTACATGGTACTGTACATCATATTATAATGTATATCATATCAACTATATAAAATAATACAATCAATTAGCATATCAGGTGTGCACCCGCGACCTTGAGACTGATAAGCGGTAGAAAATGGATAGATGGATGGTGAATGTGCAGTTAAGCAAGGTGTGCTATGCTGCAACGCAAACGCGGCGCGATGGATTGACATCAGACGGTGACTAGAGACCTGTCAGCGGATGCTATCTTGCTTCTGAGCTTTATGAATTATTTAATTACTTCAAAGTTTCACTTTTTTGACTGGATTAATATTGGCTTGTGGATTACTGGATCGCTAAACACTGGACTTTGACGGTCTTCTGAGGAGATAATATTGTTGTGTTTCAAACTTTTGTGTAGAGTTGCTTCCTTATTTGTGATTATTCCAAGTTAATCATCACATCCTTATGGGGTTGGGCGATATGAAAAAACAAAATAATCCACTCAGTACTAAAAAACTAATAAACTCGGGATTAGTTTAGCGTTTTATAAACATTCTCAATGAATAAAAAATAAATTAAGTAAGGAAACGCACATTAACAATGTACCAATAAAATCGAGTTTACATGTTTTCAAGTAAAAGATGCATCAGTTATTATTTCAACATTGGTGCTCCGATTATGGTATTAGAAGCGGTCAAGTTATCATCAACTTATCACTAAAGATGTTTAATCGGTGGTCGCGTCCACCAAAGGCTGCAGTAATAGCAGGTGTTTTTCACACAGCTTTATGGCGACAAGTAGTCATCATATTTGCAAATAGAAGTAATTTGGGAAAAAGTAGTTTGAGGTGGCCGTGTGTCCCGGAGGCAAGCACAGAAATGGCCCCAGAATGGTGGCTGGCATGGTTCCATGGAGATGAGTGTTTGTCAAGTGTACGGTAAATATGTTTCCCTTTTTCCTCTCAATGACAGGATATCAGTCACATTACGATACTTTCCGCATTTAGATTATGTTTTTAGCGAACATTGATTTTGTCTGCAATTCCAATGACACGTAAATCTATGATTCTGTATACTTCCGTGTACCCGGAAGTGGGGCGGTTATAGGTCGACTCGGATTGGCTGTTCCGCCGTGTCTTCTTTTAAACTTTGCAGCAGCTCTTGAATGTGACAGCGCGCGCGTGTCATAATTACGACTGTTAGCTGGATAAAAAACACCGGTACCTAAAAATACCGGTACTCAGTGTACATCCCCATCGATAAATGTAGGGACACTGCAGTGAGCAAATTTGTTAAAAAGATTACGCAATAGCACACACAATGTCAGTGTTTTTGCATGTTTTTTTTATTTAAATAAAATTATTTTTATTAATGCCGTCAGCAAAGAAAAATCCATTATTAACCGCTGCGTCTTAAAAGCCGCAGGGTTCAAAGCTTTGGAAAAAGCGGCTTAAAGTCCGGAATTTATGGTATTGGGTAGCCCAAAAGTAATTGTGGTGGACCACCATTGAAGGATTTGACTGTGCACTGCCATTTGCATTTGATTTGATGCTACCAGCTCATTCTTGCTTACAATCACATGGGTTTTCGCTTGGGGGACAAAAATTCAACAGCTCCAGTTCATTTAGCACTAGCTGCGCAGATGTCCGAGTATTGTAAAGGTTCAGAGCCAAAATATACAAGCCAGATACTGCATCATCCAAAAAATGGCTGAATGTGATGGAGTTAATCCATCACTTCTTCTCTTAGGAAGAAACACTTTTCACAAGGTTTAAAAGATTTCCCTAATTTAACCGAAGCGGACATTTCAAACTATCTGGTCGCCCACACTTATAAGAAGCTCAAGATCTACAAAAGTATGGACGCACATAATTTCTTTACATCTGGATGGACCCACGAATTAGGCATTAAGCCATGAAAGACAATGTTGGACTTTTTTATGCATCTGTAAGTAATGTATTTGATGGACGTTAATGCAGTGTTTTTCAACCACTGTGCCGCGGCACACTATTGTGCCGTGAGATACGGTCTGGTGTGCCGTGGGAGATTATCTAATTTCACCTATTTGGGGTACAAATATTTTTTGCAAACCAGTAATTATAGTCTGCAAATAATGTGCCGTTGTTGAGTGTCGGTGCTGTCTAGAGCTCGGCAGAGTAACCGTGTAATACTCTTCCATATCAGTAGGTGGCAGCAGGTAGCTAATTGCTTTGTAGATGTCGGAACATGGTATGTCTTGATCCCAATATGCAGACGACAGTGGGAGGCAGTGTGCAGATGAAAAGGTATCTAATGCTAAAACCAAAAATAAACAAAAGTTGAGTGCCCCTAAGAAAAGGCATTGAAGCTTAAGGAACAAAACTAGAAACTGAACTTGCTACAAAGTAAACAAAAACAGAATGCTGGACGACAGCAAAGACTTACTGTGGAGCAAAGACGGCGTCCACAATGTACATCCGAACATGACATGACAATCAACAATGTCCCCACAAAGAAAAAGAAAAACAACTGAAATATTCTGGATTGCTAAAACAAAGTAGATGTGGGAAATATCGCTGAAAGGAAGACATGAAACTGCTACAGGAAAATACCAAAAAAAGAGAAAAAGCCACCAAAATGGCAGCGCAAACAAGAACTAAAACACTACACACAGGAAAACAGCAAACAACTCCAAATAAGTCACGGCATGATGTGACAGGTGGTGACAGTACACCTACTTTGAGACAAGAGCTATAGTGATTCATGCTTGGTTATGCTTTAAAGTCATATCCAACAATTGTGACGACTTTTTACAGTCAACTGAGTTTTGTTTTTTAATGATTTCTGCTGGTGGTGTGCCTCCGGATTTTTTCAACGCAAAAAATGTGCCTCGGCTCAAAAAAGGTTGAAAAACACTGCGTTAATGGATGCTGTGTAATCGTTGTTTGTTAGTTGTAATTTCAGTGTTGTCCAGCAATGTTTTGTGCCAATATTTAGCAATATCCAGAGACAATATGTTGTTGCTATGGGATATACAGCCGACAAGAGCTTAATTCATCTAGTTCATGAATACTACTTGCAAAGTTTTCTTGATGTTTATCATTGCATCATCAGCGCTTTAAAACAACACACAAATCCATTCCATGTCAAAGTTGACAAAAGAAAACTGCTAATGTATAATCAGATGGAAAACAAGAAAAGTAAATGAATCAATAATCAGTAAACAATAGATAAAAACTGTTTTTTTTTACAAGTTCATACAGACATTGACAAAATGGTCACTGCAAACTCAGCTCCACTTGACGAGAGTAACATGCTAAACACATCAGCAACCTTTCTCTGTGTTTTTGGGGGGGTTTTTTGGGTTGTTTTAACAACTTTTTTCCTTTCATTACTTAGGAACCCTGCAATAACTCTTTTAAAAATTCCTATTGGAACAATTTCTACAGGCAAAAACAGTGCATGTGTACTTTGGCTGAACGATGAATTGCATTTGTAATTTAATCAAGATGTATAAAATGCGTTTACTGACCGCAAAGGCTGCGGTTTTGACTTGCCACGTGACGTGAAAGTACCCAGCAGGTGTGTTAATGTAAAGCAAGTGTCTTGTAAATATGATCGCTAAAGTTCTGAAAGCTTAACACGAAGGAAAGAAAACAGCCATGAATTCAGGAGTCACTTTAACAACACCCAGCTTTGTCTCACCGTCACATTTTACAGCCGTCAAGTGATACCTCAAACTCTAAGAAAAACAACTCGGCAACAGCCTTCAAAATAAAATCACTGTGCTGACAAGAATGCAAGTCAAAGTATTTAGTAAATGTATAATTGTATTGTACAGAAGAAATAATACATGTATAATCAATCTGATATTGTGTATTGTAATACAGACTGATTTGTTGCTTGTGTTTGTTGAAAAATACATGAAAAGAGGACCTCGAAAAAAATAATTGCATATTAAATCTCAATCTCAATACAGTTTAAGCCTGAACAAATACGGCATTTTAGCTTTACTTTTTAAATGAACATCTTGCTTATAATACGCTTGTTTGTGCTGAAAACAAAGTTTCGTTGTACTTGTGCAATGACAATAAAGACCTACCTACCTACCTACCTACCTAGCCTGAGTCAGAGTCAACAGCAACCAGATCTGATGTCACATAAAACCCATTAATACTATTCAAACAATAATTTGGCCAACGATAAGAGATTTTATTTATATCACTCTATCATGATAATACATGTTGTTCGGTCTGGGCCGATAACAAATAAAAAAAAAAAGATATTATCTTTAGCATTATTTTGAGACAAAATTGAGCACTGATCTCATCATAATATATTATAATAATAAAGCAAGTAACCCTTTCAAACGCAATACATTTTTATTTCTGATTAGTATTCTTTACCATTGTAATTGAATGGTCAAACATGTTTAATTATCCTAAATGAGTAAACAAAGAATACAAAATAAAATGGGCTCTCAATCTCTGTTAGCCAAAACGTGCCCTTTATTAAATATTGAACACTCTGAAGTGCAGTTTTTTCCCAGTTGGAAAAACTGGGTTGGTGGTTTGTTTTGTTGTCTTTTTTTGTTGCCATCACTTTTCAACAAATTTGTCCTATTGGCTTGTTAGTCTGTGTTGATGGGCTCATCTTCCTCAATTGTTTTGAAGACAAAGTATTCCCACACCGGTACATTTGGCTTTGCAATAGGGTTCAGCAATATGGACCAAAACTGATACCGCTGTATTTTTAGTCTGACTGGTGGTATACGACATATACCGGTACCGGTATCTTAAAAAAGCGTGCAAAGTGCTTAAGGTTGCCTAAGCGTTTTATGGCTAGATAACCAGTGTACTCAGATTGTTTGTGTTGTAATTAGTAAAGTGTTGTTTATTCCTTTATAGTAATTAGTTAGCCGTTACTATGTCAAAGCTTGGGCGCGGGTATAGATGGAGCTTCTACTTGCTGTGGTGAAAGCCGCTGCCTGTTAAGTTTGAAACTACTTTTCAGCCACCCAGCCACTATACTACAGTAGCTTAGTCCAGTGTTTTTCAACCACTGTGCCGAGGCACACTAGTATGCCGTGAGATACAGTCTGGTGTGCTGTGAGAGATTATCTAATTTCACCTATTTAGGTTAAAAATGTTTTTTTGCAAACAAGTATTTATAGTCTGCAAATGATGTGTTGTTGTTGAGTGTCGGTGCTGTCTAGAGCTCGGCAGAGTAACCGTGTAATACTCTTCCATATCAGTAGGTGGCAGCAGGTAGCTAATTGCTTTGTAGATGTCGGGAACAGCGGGAGGCAGTGTGCAGGTAAAAAGGTGTCTAATGCTTAAACCAAAAATAAACAAAAGGTGAGTGCCCCTAAGAAAAGGCATTGAAGCTTAGGGAAGGCTATGCGGAACGAAACTAAAACTGAACTGGCTTACAAAGTAAACAAAAACAGAATGCTGGACAACAGCAAAGACTTACTGTGGAGCAAAGACAATGTAGATCCGAACATGACATGACACTCAACAATGTCCCCACAAAGAAGGATAAAAACAACTGAAACATTCTTGATTGCTAAAACAAAGTAAATGTGGGAAATATCGCTCAAAGGAAGACATGAAACTGCTACAGGAAAATACCAAAAAAAGAGAAAAAGCCACCAAAATAGGAGCGCAAGACAAGAACTAAAACACTACACACAGGAAAACAGCAAACAACTGAAAATAAGTCACGACAGTACACCTACTTTGAGATAAGAGCTATAGTGATACATAGTTGGTTATGCTTTAAACTCATATCCAACAATTGCGACAACGACTTTTTACTGTCAACTAACTTTTGTTTTTTAATGAATTCTGCTGGTGGTGTGCCTCCGCATCTTTTCAACGCAAAAAATGTGCCTTGGCTCAAAAAAGGTTGAAAAACACTGGCTTAGTCTACACAGGCTATGGGGAAAGGCACTTTTAAGCCGACGTGTCGCTAAACATTTGACACACCGAGCCAGCAGCAGAGAGGAACTATCGCTAGCTGCTATGCTAAATCGCTTACAACTTGTGTACAACATAAACAGATGAGATTAGTGATAAAGTCACTACAGGGAGAGATATACATCCATCCATACATTTCCTACCGCTCGTCCCTTTTGGGGTCGCATTCTCAAGCAAATTAGTGTATGTTTAAATGAAGCTGTAGTCACCGATAGCCAAATGCAGTTGCTGCCCAAAGCAGGGGGCATCATATTCATTTGAAATGTTTTGTTGTGGTGCATCAGAGAAGCCTACATAAACACGCAAGGAGCGAGGTTGAGCCAAAGGGAAATGGGTTTGCCCGTCAGGCGCAGAGAAAAGTAAACGGCCGTAACAAAGACCTATCAAAAGATATGGCGGTATTTTCTCAAATATATACCGCTTTCTAAAATATACCGGTATTAACTATAAGACCGGTATAACGCCCTTTGCAATTATCTTTTTTCCCCCTAATTTTTGTTACCTTGGGTTGCTTCTCATTAGCGACGAGCGAGGCTCTGTCGCTGCTCCCTGTGTAAGACAATAACTTCAGGTTCTGTTGTTAAATAAGTTTTAAAAACATGGGATAATGTTGCACATTTAAAATGACACAAATTAAAAAGCTCAGTTTTACCTGTCCACGTCCTAACACTGAGTTTTGCTTCAAGGTAAATTATGCAAATTAGACACAACCCAACTGCAGACTTTTGGGAAACACTGAAATCAAATGGTTTATTAAGAGCAGCAGATTAGGATCAGTTTGTTGAGGTGGGACACCATCATTTTATTAGTGACAACATTTTCTTTACTTTCTTGATTTCTTTTGTGTCAGCATATATTGCAAAACTTTCAGTTTTGTGTAGAAATCTGTGAATCAGACACAAAAACAGAGTGAAAGAGTGAGCGACAGAATTTCAAAGCAGTTTGCGGGCGTGTGATTGAGAGCCAAAGCAGCTGCATGTCTGCCGCTCTGACTCATGGCAGGGTGTTTAAACTCAAATACACACTCAAGCACACAGCGCACAGGACTAACATACCAGAGCTGCCCCACCCCTAACATTCCACTTCAGTGTCCTCCTCTTCCTTTTCCGTCTGCCCCACCTCTCCTCTTCTCTGCTGTGTTTTACATCGCATGACTTTTCAGCATCTCAGGACCCCAGTCCTTTAACCATTCACAAGCTCAAGACAATGCAATTTATAATCCTTGGTTGAGAAAACCTTCAAATACTAAGAGTCATGGTCTTATTTTAAGCTCACTCTAAAGTTAATGTTCCAATGATTGTCTCACACACACTAGGTGTGGTGAAATTTGTCCTCTGCATTTGACTCATCCCCTTGTTCACCCCCTGGGAGGTGAGGGGAGCAGTGGGCAGCAGCAGTGGCCGCGCCCGGGAATCATTTTTGGTGATTTAACCCCCAATTCCAACCTTTGATACTGAGTGCCAAGCAGGGAGGTAATGGGTCCCATTTTTATAGTCTTTGGTATGACTCGGCCGGGGTTTGAACTCACAACCTACCAATCTCAGGGCGTACACTCTAACCACTAGGCCACTGAGTAGGTTGTGGTCTAAATGAACACACCTCAATAATTCAGCTAATTGTCCACGTGTTTACAGTAGGATGGTAGAAAGTGAAAGCTCTCAAACATAAATATAATGAATGAACTTGATCTTCA
The DNA here is from genome assembly GCF_033978685.3 of Nerophis lumbriciformis. Taxonomy (NCBI): domain Eukaryota; kingdom Metazoa; phylum Chordata; class Actinopteri; order Syngnathiformes; family Syngnathidae; genus Nerophis; species Nerophis lumbriciformis. The sequence continues at coordinate 43,460,367 of NC_084549.2, read as the reverse complement.
TTAGACCATAGTCTCATCTAGGGATGGGCGATATGGATGAAAATATTGCAATACATATTGCAGCCTCCTGTGATAACGACATTGATCATATCCCAATTCGGGATTTAACAATATAAATATTTCATATCACGGTTAATGTGGCCAAAATTTTCAGTTTCCATTATTATCCCAGCATTGTTGAATGTGCTTAAAAAGTACTTATACACACTCTGAAATCTTGGCACCAGGTTTTATTTGAAAATATTTCTAATATACATTGGCACACAATATACTGTCATTGGCAGGATAAATAAAAAGTGTTGTTCTGGCTTCTTAAGAGCCATATTATTTTTATTGGAGTGTTAAAACAAGGTTATCTTCTTTTGTTTTAATTTGTAAAGGTTTCAGTGTTTTTAATGATGAATAAAAACAGGTTTTTGACGCATCACTTACTTTTGATATGACGTCACGTGAGTTCACGTCCTAATGTCAGTATCCCTTTGAGAACAGAGCAATCACTCTGACGTCACATCCGGCTGACGTCCTGCACATTAAAAATGTGTGGTGGTCAAGCTACGTCTAATCTCAATGGGTACGAGGCGCCATTTAGCCTTTCTCTGAGGAAAAAAATTCCCTATGCTTGTGTTGGTTCCTGCTGTACAAATTGTTTAAAACGCGCAAACGAGTTCCTCGAGAGGTAATCAAAAAGGGCGGAAAAGTGCAAAATTTTACAAAACAACGACGAGAAAAGCAGCTCACACTACAGTCCAAGGGAGCAGAGTCGAAGAATGCATGAGTCTGCTGTGATCACTTTGTTAAAGGTTTGTTTGATATACTTTTAACGTTTATTATTTCCCATTCAGGTATTATCTTGATATTACTTGTATTGTTGCTTGCGGTACAACAGCTTGTTGCTTGCTACACAATAGCCAACTTGGCTTGTTAACCACCACTGGTTTTCACTTCCGGGAAGAAGTCACGTGATGGAAAACAAACAATATCCAAGGACTTATTTCCTGAGTTTCTAAACAGTAACAAAAATGACAAAAGGTTTTTTTGATAATGAAAAATATTGATCTAACCATTGTGGTATCGACCTGATACTATATCACTTGGTATTGTCACTGTTGATATTTGTATCGAACTATTGGGTTGTAACAATAAACAATATGTGAACGAAAAGCGGTAAAACTCCCAACGGTTAGTATTACCTTTGAATTAAAATGATCGAAAACCATGATTGATACACACTTTTATTAATTCATGGACTGTAGACTGGAGAAGCAAGCTAGTGCTAGCTAGCTTAAATGCAACCATGAATACAGGAGACATTAACGTATTTTCCCGTTAGGAAACAACATACCCCAACCTAAACTTGTATAAACACATTGCTGTCCAAACAATTAAGCTATTAGAATGTGCAAATTGAACCTACAGGCTGGCCTCTCTTCGCACAAAGGGATCATTGTAAATTTGAAGGAATAATGACAACAGGAAGTGAATTCACGTGGCGTCACAAAAACTGGAAGTGAAGCACCCCAACATCCATTTACCTTTATCATAAAAAAAAAACTAAAACCTTAAACATATTTAAACACAGAAATTAAAACAATATGGCTCTTAAAAAGCCATAACAATATTTAATGTTTCTTTTGATAAAACAGCATATTGAGTGTCTATTTATTTTTTAAATTTTAAAAATAAAACTTGGTTAAGATATTTTGGCATGTGTATCGGTACTTCCTGAGCACATTCAACAATACCGTGATAATAAAGATAACCTGATAATTTTGACAACAATAACTGTTATCACATTTTCATATTGTTAAATTCCTCCGATCCACCCACCTTTATATTCAAGTATATTCATTCTAGTTAGCATATCCTCCTACATTGTAAAGTGTAGTATGTTTAGCTATTCCTTGTCCTCCATAGATGATACGAGTAAGAAACGCGGCAAGGATTGCTGATTTAGAAATGGCTTTGCACTGTGGAGGGACGTTAGCCTAGAGCAGTGGTTCTTAACCTGGGTTCGATCGAACCCTAGGGGTTCGGTGAGTCGGCCTCAGGGGCTCGGCGGAGGTCAAAACATACCCGACTCATCATGTAAATAAAAACTTCTCCCTATCGGCGTATTACGGATACGGCAACAGCAGAAGTCAGACTGATTTGCAGGTCAATCAATCAATCAATCAATGTTTATTTATATAGCCCTAAATCACAAGTGTCTCAAAGGGCTGCACAAGCCACAACGACATCCTCGGTACAGAGCCCACATAAGGGCAAGGAAAAACTCACCCCAGTGGGACGTCGATGTGAATGACTATGAGAAACCTTGGAGAGGACCGCATATGTGGGTAACCCCCCCCCCTTCTAGGGAGACCGAATGCAATGGATGTCAGTTGTGTAATTTGTTGTGAGTTTATGCACTGTGTTGGTTTTATTCTTTGAACAAGGTGATGTTCATGCACGGTTCATTTTGTGCACCAGTAAAAATACATGGTAACACTTTAGTATGGGGAACATATTCACCATTAATTATTTGCTTATTAACATGCAAATTAGTAACATATTGGCTCTTAACTAGTCATTATTAAGTACTTATTAATGCCTTATTCGGCATGGCCTTATTATAAGCCTAACCCTCTAACCCTGGCCCTAACCCTCTAACCCTAACTGGAACCCTAACCAAATAACTCTAAATAAAGTATTTGTTACTTAAAATATGTTCCCCATACTAAAGTGTGACCAAAAACATATAATAACTGTATCTTTAATTTGAAAAAAAAAGGAGGGTTCGGTGAATGCGCATATGAAACTGGTGGGGTTCGGTACCTCCAACAAGGTTAAGAACCACTGCCTAGAGCAAGAATGCTACATTTCTTCGAAGAGACGTTCGTCTGCTTGTTGTCAAATTTGCAAGAAACAGAATGTAGCATCAACATGCATGATCACGATAGTATTAAAAACTTTATCGTTGACCAAATTATTATAATTTATGTCGTATATTGTCTACGTCGCAAATCTGCTACTTAGATTTACTTCAGTGCTTCTGAACGTGTTGCTTACCTCTTCACACCGTATTCTGGATGAGGAACCCTTAAGGTTTCAGTTAAATTGAACAAATTCTAGAACTATTATTAGTGACTACAATTTTGTATTGATGATTGTGTTGTTGTTTTTTATACTTGCAAATAATAACATGTTTTTAAAGGGGAACTGCACTTTTGGGGCGGGGGAACTCTGACTATTTTTCACAATCCTTATTATGTAAGACAAGCACACAGGTGTTTAAGGCTGCAGCTAACGATTATTTTTCTATCGATTAATCTATAGATTATTTTTTTCGATTAATCGGTTGATCTATAGATTATTTTTTTCGATTAATCTATAGATTATTTTTCCTTTTACCGATTATTTTTTTTATTTAAAATGAAGATGAAAAAATAAATGTTGGCCAGTTTTTTCAAAAGGCATGACTTTTATTTACAAAAAAAAAAGTATGGCCACTCAGTCAACATTGACAACAACATGACAAAATATTCTGTAACAATGTAAACATTTAAAACTTTTAACATTTAACAAAATTAAAAGTAGCTTATTTGCTTTTTAATGTGCAAATATAAAAGTAAACATCCAGTGCAAATCTTAATATTCTGCAATAGTATAAGCATTTCTAAAGTAAAAGTATTGCTTATTTTGCTATAAAATGTGCAAAAATAAAGATAAACATCCAATACAAAAAAGTGCAAAACGAAATATTCTGTAACAGTGTAAACATTTCAACAAAAGTAAAAGTATTGCTTATTTTGCTTAATAACACAACAATGATAGTATGATTAAAGTGAAAGTTAATTGTTCGTTTGTACATAGTATATGTAACTGTTAATGTTGTAAAAGGTATTTGCACAACTAATTAACGTTAGCGTTAAAGAGGAGCGCGTCTTTGTAAACACTGAACAGGCACGCCAAAAGCGCCTCTCAGAGCGAAACAGTGTTTTAGTTTATGAATTTACAACGCAGATACAAATGACACATTCATGATTTTGTGTAATGATGACAACGTATACTCACGCGGACGATTGACTAGTTGATGGTGATGGCAAGAACGCTGTCGGGTGTTTTCTTTTCAAATGTTCGTTCATAGCCGTTGTGCTGCTATGATAGGCCATTTCCGCTCGACACAGTGTGCATACAACAACTGTCAAGTGTTTTGCTTTTTTCGCTGTGCTTATCCCACACTTGAAGGGATGTACCAATGCTGAATGTGGCTTCTGGATTTCACTCAAAAGACCAGACCGTAGTTACTTTTTCCTTTTATTTTCCTTAAGTTTGCAACAGTTTTTCCAACGAAGAAACAGCTTCTTTTTTCTTCTTTAGTCTTTTTAGCAGTCTTTAGCAGTGTTAATAGTGTTTAGTCTTTAGCTGTCATTAGCTGGCATTAGCTGTCTTTAGTAGCCTTTAGCTTCTTTAGTAGGTGAAAAACCTTTAAGGACAAAACACCACAAGATTAACATGCTGTAAAAAATCAATCAATTATCAATCCCATAATTTACAATTATTAATTAGGCTATCAAACTCTTAACCATTAAACAAGTGCAAGAAAATGGACACATCTTTTCCCTTTAAGTTAAAACAGATTTTAAATAAATTGTCTCAACATAAATGCACCAAGATACATATAAAATACATTTAAACCCAGAAACACAATAGATAAATGCAACAGAAAACCCAATATGCAAATACATAAATACCTAACCAATTAACCACCTATTTAGATACATATTTAAAATCCATATTCAATATAAATATATTATTAATTTAGCAGTGAAACACTCAATCTTAAACGCTGTCTACTGGTAGAAAAATGCCCCTTTTTCTATGCCCTCAACAGCAGCCAATGATCCAACACAGTTAAATCCAACACTTGAAATTGAGCGACTTCACCCTCCTGATGAAGCAAACTGCTCCAACATTTATCAAACTAAGCAAAGAATATCAACACTAAACAACAGTTACATAACACACTGTGTGTATTTAGCCTCCAGACTAAGCACGCTACATGCACACAACCCCCCCCCCCCCCCCAATCTCACCAGCGCAACAAGTGCGCCACACCCACGAAGAGAAATATTAAATCTTACATACTTTTCGCACAACTCTGGGTTTTCTGTAATGAACTAAACCTTTTTCCACTCTGCGCTGGCGTCTTTTGTACACCTTGATTTGACAAAGCTGTCTAATTACCGGGCTCGCGCACCAGCAGATGAGACAGGAGCGCGCCGCGTTATACCTGCGCGTGAACGTAAACTGATCGGCTCTGATTTTATAAGCCGACTGGCCGAAATAATGCCGAATTATATACATTTCCTGGGGTTGCCTAGGTGAATAGGGATGCGGATGTGCTCTAAGATAAAATATAATTTTATTAAGTGGGGTTTGGCTGGTTGCTAAACAGCCACGGTTGCGAGCTCGCGCGTCAGCTGACGAGACAGCTGTTCACCGCTACAACATTATTAGGCTGTTTATTGAAATACTCCCACACTTTTGACGACTTTTGGCGTGCTTTTTTTCCCTCGCTCGCACCGCTCGCATCATCTGCTTTGCGCTCCACCATGACGGCAGTGTGACGTAAATATGCGACGCGTCGAAGCATAAAAATGGCGTCGACGTATTTACGTAACCGATGACGTCGACTACGTCGACGCGTCGTTTCAGCCTTACAGGTGTTTTTCTTTTTTTTTATGCATTCTATCTAACTCGTAAATAAATACGAGCAAAAGTTAGTTTACAATGGAGCCTATGTGAGTCGCTCTATTCTGTCTATAAAGCGCTTAAGAACAGCCAAACACTTCCATCAACGTTTTATATACACACTTTAAGTACAGTATATATGTAATGTAGTAACATGTAAATTCACATTCAGTAACATGTAATATTTACGTAGAGTATCTTATTACAAAGTGCAGCTCCCCTTTAATGTTCTGCTTTGTAAATATACCATTTTCATATTATAATAATGAATGAGCAGAAACTTATGCTGGTTCTTAACCCTTTTAACCATTTTAACCCTCAGGGCCCAACTTTTCAACTACAAAAGAGTCCGGCACCCACTCAAATATTAACACAGAAATAGTAAACTTACCGGTACTCTTGAATTAATTAATTAATTAATTATCATTTCAATAATTGAATCCACTCTACTTACAGTTTAACTCGATAAACCTCATCAAATGATAGGAAATTATACATCTTTGTGTTAATTGCAAAGATTAATATCAAGGATTAGGTCAGGCTGATTACAAAAATATATCTTACTCAAATATACTGCAAAAGAAGGGACATTTACATGTACTTAGACAGTTCTAAAATAAATACATTTTAACAAAATTAATAATAAAATCAAGGTGGAAATGACAATGCAGCTTCACCACTTTAGTCATATTTTTTGCTCTCAAAAAACTTCTATAACTTTATCTCCAGACTTCTTAAAATTGTCATTACTGCCGCAAGAGGTGGAAAAGTGTTACAACTGAGTACCGCTGCGACCCCTACGAACCACAGCTGAGAAACAGATATTTTTTGACGGCCATATGGTTAAGAAACACTTCTTTAGACTAAATCAACAAATCAACAAACATGTTGATCCAGAGGAATAAGTGTTTTTTTCTAGAATATTCTGCAGATCAACAATATTAATACTAAACAATAGGCTACATTCTAAACTTGCTATTCCTCAGACATTTTTCTGTAGCTTTGTTTGTCCAACAAAGGGTGTGTTTCAACATCTCACACAGATTCCAGCTGCATTGGTTTCAGTTCCTTCAAACTACACCACACACAAGCGCTACAAATTATACAATATCCATTCATTCATTCATCTGTTAATTTTTTATACTTCTTCTCCTGTTCTTGGTCACTGAAAGCTGGTACCTATGCCAGGTTCTAGTTTATCACAGGGCACATATACACACAGCAACAATTCACATTTACATTCACACTGTTATCGCGTGGGAACTGAACCCACAGTGGCTGCATGTACGTCAGCCGAGTGAACCGACTACACTGCCAGTAACATTTGAGGTTACTTGGGTAATATGCAAGAAAGTTCAGCAAAATGATGAAATAATATTGACAATTAGGCTACGGTTTGAGATTTGGCCGGTTCGGTTACTTCGGTTACAGGCTCCTCAATCAATAAGATTCAGCTATCAAGCCTAACTTAGGTTAATCGAGTGTAGACATATAAACCGGTTATCGCACCAAACTAGGTATCAGTGACTGTTTTTGTTTTAAAAACGTCACGTAAGCCAGGGTTGTCCATGAAAAGAGTCACACGCTTGTTCCGTAGATACATGAACCCGGTGTCGCGTGAGACTAGCAATTATAGAGAGTTTATATTTTAAAAAATGCGAGAGTCACGGTTGCCCACCAAATGATTACCCGCAAATCGTCTCTATGCTGTGCCATCCGCACAATATTGTAACATACCAAAAAATGGAGGCTCAGACAGATTCTCAGTTTGTCTTTCTTTATTTCACAAAATTATGCAACAAGCTCAATCTCCATGTACCGCTCTCTTTACCGGCACATTCCAACATTGTCCCGGAAGTCCATTGGCTGGAACCCATAGCCGTCTGTGACGATACTGACTTGACTCGTCGAAAATAAATATATTTTATGAAATATATGTGTTTGCCTTTTTAATTTATAAAACATCTTTGGGTGTATATGTTGTTTTTAAAAATTAGAAAATACTGGAGGCATGTCACTTTTATAGAATGTGTTTTTTTTGTATTTGAAGATAAATGTGCCTATGGGTACTTTCATTCATCAGTTTATTGTTATTCTCATGACATTCAACTGATCAGTTATTTTAGAAGACGTTTGGTTTGGCCTCTCATCCAAGTAGTTTTCATCAGTTCATGCTCATAGACTTAGCCTTAGCCGTCAGTCTACCCCAGGGCAGCTGTGGCTATGAAAGTAGCTTACCACCACCAGGTGTGAATGATTGATGGGTTCTACATGTAAAGCGACTTTGGGTACTTAGAAAAGCGCTATATAAATCCCAGTTATTTTTTTATTTTTTTTTTAGCCTGGACAGATCTAGTCTGAGCGCTTGGTGCCAAGGTCCTAACGAATTATCCTCTAACATGAGGAGGTGCGTATGCACAGGAAGGAATGCTTTTGTTCTTTTGCGGTGTAAAAAAGAATGTGTCCATTAACTAATGTTAACCATAGAATTGAATCATTCAAACACCGTATCAAATCTTCATGACTTGTTCAAACACAAAATCAAATCATATCGAATCGTTCATACACTAAATCTAATCGTATACACTAAATTAAATCGCATCGAATCATTCTGTTTTATAAATGAATCGTTTTTGAATTGCATCGTAACCCATGTATCGTGATACATCCTTATTGATCCAAGCCCACTCAAAAGGCCCTTTTTTGCCAAAGGTTGAATAACTTTAAGCTCCTGGAACCTTTGGCTCTTGGACCTATTTGTTCCTGTAGACTTGTGTGGCTTGTGTTTCCACCACATTTCACTGTTCAGGGTAGTTTATACAAATCAGGCTGATGACGTATGGATGAATGGTACACTATAATTCTACACTGATACCGTGTAAATAAACAAACAATAATAGGTCATATTTCCTTTAATAAAGTGTAAGTAAATAAAATACAAACAAACAAGATACAACACCATATTATTTAAAAACAAAGTGTACCAAATGTTACATAAAAATCAGGCTTTTGTCCACAGAGTGTTGACAGTCAAAAAGTCATCCCCTCGGTAAATGACAAATTCATGAGGGTCAGGTGAGTCCTAATGGTCCATTTCAACTGTAAATTACAATATAATAATACAATGGTTCCTGTGGAACTTTTTTTTTAAAGGGTAATTTTTGGTGGAAATGCAGTGGGGTATTTAATTTACTATAAACAGGGTGTCCCCTTAATGTAACTACGTGGCGCACCACCACGGCAAAATCATAGCCCAGCTGGTAAAGTAGTGTTTTTTATGTGAAACCAAATTAAAGTAATATGATATATTGTAGCCTCCAGAAGAAGTCACATAAAGTCAGACGCGTTATTTAACTTTTATGGTCAATCTTAAGATAACAATTGGCCCAATTCTAACAGGTTTACCTCCAGTGCACACACGTTCGTCTACGTGCTTCCCTGGACATACAACAGCACTTCCTCATTCTTCACCAATCTGCTTTCAGGCACGAAGAGTGTGTTTGGGATCATGGAAAAAAATCAACATTAAATCAAAACCACATGAAAATAAAACATAACCACCAGCAGGTTGGTACAGTATGAATGGATATATATATAGCCTAATATTTGCGCACTATTCACTACTGATGCAACGAAAATTCAGCCAGCTGCCAAAAAAAAAGACTGATCACCGAAAATAGCGATGCCGAAACCTGATATTGTGATGAAGTAAACAAGATGCCCGCGATTGTCTGGAGCGCATGTTCAAATTATGGTGTTTGCATTAATTTTAATTGGTAGGGCTGTTTTAAATAATGAGTAATCCAAGTTACAAACTTGGTCGTGGAACGCAATGAGCTCATAGGTTGAGATACCACTCTGCTGTGTTTGTGTTTTCTCCCCACAAATTCCACTACAGTTGTGAAGTACCAATATACTCAAATATTCAAATTAATAAATTAATGAGGTGTTTATTTTTAGATGGATGGATTAGATATTAATATATCGTTGACACAATGTTGATTTATGACACAAAAATCCCAAGGAAATAATGAACAGGACTTCTGATTCGCCAAATATCAATTGTTCACTGCAGCTATACTATTATTACTATTTAAATAATCTTTGGAATTAGTGAACTGTCACCCTCAAAACACTTCTATATAACTGAACAGACAATGTTTTAAGCAACATTGTAACTTTCTTGATAGCCATCGACACTATTTGTGCTCTTACAATTTTAATGAAGAAATGCTGATGCACCGCATGCATCAAAAACTCACAAATGAAAACCCAAACACCAATGTAATGTAAACATTAGAGAATAGCATTCATAAAATACTATTTTTAAACACAAAACTACAATTTCAAGGTGCCATTGTGCTGTACCTTTTATATAGGGTTGGGCATTGAGTATTGTATATCCATGAGAACCAGGTCTTACATTCCAATTCTCCAGGAACGGTCCACATTTTTTCAACGTCAATTCCTATTCCGAGCAGCTAAATGTATCGGCATGCACCGTGTGGAGCCACTCCTTTAAAGGGGATGTATTATGCAAAACCAACTTTTCTTGCCTAATGGTAATGGTTTTGGTGTATTTGGGATCTGCATAAGTCAGAGAAATTTGAAATCAAACCGTGGGGGCATTGGGGAGATGTTTATAAAACACTCCTGCCTTCCTTCATACTTCCTCTGAACAAGCTATTTGGAATTTGCCCAAATTGTGACATTTTTCCTACATGTGACGTCAGCGGATATCTCCACATATGGTATAGATTTACCCAAAAAGCTTCAGAGACGCGTTATTGTAGTCCGATGTTGTAGTCAATAAGTTCCTTATTTTTCTCTATCCTTTTGTTGTGGGGCAGACTGGCTCGTATAGCCACGTGCATTGTCCGCTGTTGTCATTTCTGATACAAAGTAGCGTATAGTTCTAACTTATATCTGTCAGTAGACTCCATATGCAAGCATTAAAACTACAACCTTACTGACTGGGAGAAGACGCAGTCGAAGCGGAGGCACGTAAATAACGGCACATCATGAAGAGGCGGTCAGAAAATGGTCTGTAGAAAATAATATATGCAAAATCTTGACCAAAGAACCACAATTACATGTTATGTAGACCACAAGGAAGTGTTTCAAATGTAGAAAAAAATCATATTATAGCAAATAAACAAATTACAAATTATATTATTCCTCTTAATGTAACTGATCGTGGCATACCGCCACAGCAAAATCATAGCCGCCACACCTTAAAAGTAAGGAATTAACGTGAAAACAAATTAAAGTAATATAACGTATTGAACCTTGAGACAATCACACAAAGTCTGAGGCTATTTTTAACTTGTATTGCCATTTGTATGCTAACAACCGGCCCAAATCCAACAAATATTACCTCTCGCGCTCACAATTGCGTCTCCGCGCTTCACTCCCAGACACACAACAACACTTCCTCATTCTACGCCTATCCCTTCAGGCACGAATGATGTGTTCCAGATCATGGGAACAATGAACATCAAATCAAAATCACACCAACATACAACATTACCACCAGCACTTCGATGGATGGATCTATGTAGCCTAATATTTGTGCACTATTGACTAGTGATACACGAAAAATTCAGCCGCCGAAAAAAGACTTTGACCACCGGAACAGAGCTGTCGAAACAAGATCTTATGATGACGTAGCAATACACACGCAATTGTCTGCTGTCGAGGCAGCATGTCTGCGATCGATGTGGACATATTTCAATACAGCCCATATATATATATATATATATATATATATATATATATATATATATATATATATATATATATATATATGGCTTTGGGTTATGACCGAAAGGACAAGATCACGGGTACAAGCGGCTGAAATGAGTTTCCTCCGCCAGGTGGCGGGGCTCTCCCTTAGAGATAGGGTGAGAAGCTCTGCCATCCGGGAGGAGCTCAAAGTAAAGCCGCTGCTCCTCCACATCCAGAGGAGCCAGATGAGGTGGTTCGGGCATCTGGTCAGGATGCCACCCGAACGCCTCCCTAGGGAGGTGTTTAGGGCACGTCCGACCGGTAGGAGGCCGCGGGGAAGACCCAGGACACGTTGGGAAGACTATGTCTCCCGGCTGGCCTGGGAACGCCTCGGGGTCCCACAGGAAGAGCTGGACGAAGTGGCTGGGGAGAGGGAAGTCTGGGCTTCCCTGCTTAGGCTGCTGCCCCCGCGACCCGACCTCGGATAAGCGGAAGAAGATGGATGGATGGATGGATGGATATATATATATATATATATATATATATATATATACATATACCCGCGGACAACAATCAACAAAATGTGCAAATATTAAGAGGACAGTGGTGCCTTTTAAAGAGAGAAAGTACAATTGGAGCAGCAGTGCAAAGCAAGTGGGACGTAATAGGCGCTCGCTGCAGCTCATCGCCGTGGACATAAGTAGTAGTAGTAGAATACAATCTGTAATAACACCAGAAAAAGATGCTTGATTTGTTACTAGTCATTTCAAATTTAAAAAGGTCACTAAAAGTCTCCAGAAATTTAAAACATTCTCAACAAAGTACATTGAGCAATAAGCAACAACAACTCATAAATGGAGCAAAACGATAATATAAAAAAAATGTGAAAAAAGAAGAAAAAAAGAAAAACTTGTATTGAATTATGTCTATGATTTATTTGTATTGAATAGGTTCTTTAAAAAGTAAGGAAAAACAATGGGAAACAAAATCGGACAATTTATCTTTAGGCCATATAGCTCAGGCCTAATATATATAGTATATATCATCCATCCATTTTCTACCGCTTGTCCCTTTCAGGGTCGCGGGGGGTGCTGGAGCCTATCTCAGCTGCATTCGGCAGGATATATATATATATATATATATATATATATATATATATATATATATATATATATATATATATATATATGAGGGCTGGGCGATATAGAAAATTACTATATCGTGATATTCGAGTATACGTTCTCACGCAGTTGCTTTTAGCTGCGGGCATTACACTGCAGGCTCTTCCCACTCTTTCTTGTCTCTCCTTCTCACAGAGACATAAAACAAGCGCACGTTCTTACATACGTCACATACAACGTCATACGCCCTCGCGGAGCAGAGAGGTAGCGGCATGGTAACATTAGCTGTGATGCTAACGGAGTGGTGCAAGTGGTAATACGAGAGAAAGAAGGTGCGAATCTGGTAACAAATGAAGGAAGAATTAATTACCAAGAAAAACAGCACGGGGTCCATCGTCTGGCGGTGGTTTGGCTTCAAGCGGGAATATGTCGAACATACAACCGTAATATGTCAAGTATGTGGCAAAAGCGTACAAAAAGTAGCAGCTCTACTAATGTAGCATCATTTGAAAAGTCACCCGCTAGAGAATAAGGAGTGCTTGAAACTCTGCATGTCAACATCTCCGTTCGGTGCCACACCAACAAAATGCCGAAGCAACCATTTCCACATCAACATTGTATAAAAAAAATAGTCAACAACAGAAGGAGATAACGTCCACAGGAACCAACCACATAGTGAAGGACATACACTATTTGATTTCCTATTATGCAGCTCATTTTTATTTGACAGTTATTGAAATATCTTGTGTGACATCATGCACAAAAGTGCACTTTATTTGTTTTAAACTATTGTAGTGGCGTTCTGTACAAAAAGTGCACTTTAATTTGGTGTTGTTTTGATATGTCATCTTAGTGACATCATGCACAAAAGTGCACTAATAACTTGTTTTAAAATGTCTCTGACAATCTTGCACTTTCTGTTTTGGAAATGACATGAATGTTAGTGCCACTGCTTAATAACTGTTTAATAAATACAGTTTTGGTAAATTGACTTAGTTGTGTTAAGTTAAGTTAAGTTAAAGTACCAATGATTGTCACACACACACGAGGTGTGGCGAAATTATTCTCTGCATTTGACCCATTGTGATTTCCCTCTCTGCATGAACGTTTAAAATGAGCTTATATTAATGCAGTATGAACAAGAATGTTTTAATGTAGACACATAGAATCATCATACTGCTGTGATTATATGCATCAAGTGTTCATTCAAGGCTAAGGCAAAATATCGAGATATATATCGTGTATCGTGACATGGCCTGAAAATATCGAGATATTAATAAAAGGCCATATCGCCCAGCCCTAATATATATACATATATATATATATATATACACACATATATATATATATATATGTATGTGTGGGAAAAAAAAATCACAAGACTATTTCATCTCTACAGGCCTGTTTCATGAGGGGGGGTTCCCTCAATCATCAGGAGATTTTAATGGGAGCATTCACATACCATGGATTATATAGGGCACAGAGTGGGTGGGTACAGGCTGGTGTAGGGGCGTGGTGATTGGCTCATGTGTTACCTAGGAGGTGTTTCCGTCTGTGGCGGCATGCTGTTACAATTTCGCTGCGCTTGTTGAGGGATGACAGGTCTGGACGGTAAATAATAAACAGTTTTTCTTTCAAGCATGAGGTTGCATCTTTTATTACCACTATTGTAAGGTGTGCTGGATGCAAGAATTTGCTATGTTATTGAATATTCAACATTATTGTCTTTGAGGTCCCAAATGTGTTTGCTGAGTTCTGTGGTATTCCGCAGGTTTTGGTTCCTGAAAGAAGCCTTGTGATTGTTCCATCTGGTTTTGAACTCTCCTTCAGTTAATCCTACATATGTGTCGGATGTGTTAATGTCCTTGCGTGTTACCTTAGATTGGTAGACAACTGATGTTTGTAAGCACCCCCCGTTGAGAGGGCAATCAGGTTTCTTTCGACAGTTGCAACCTTTGTTGGTTTTGGAGTCGCTCTGTCCGGGGGCCGACGGCTCATTTGCAATTGTTTTGTTGTGGTTTGAGATGATTTGTCGTATATTGTTCATACAGCTGTAGCTCAATTTAATGTTGTTCTTGTTGAATACTTTTCTTAGGGTGTTGTCTTTGGGAAAGTGTTTGTCAATCAGATTGAGGAATTTGTGTCCAATGTTAGTTGAGACGTTTTTGCTGTATGGGGGGTTGTACCAGATGATGTCGTTTCGTTTTCTGTTCTTTTTCGGTTGGTTTCCTGGCGTGGGTTCATAGGTGAGGGTGAAATTGTATCCGCTTTCATCAAGGGCTTTTTGGTACGGGGGGGTTGCTTGGTCAAATTCAGCTTTGCTAGATGACAGCATCGATAGCCTTTTATTAATTCCGGTAGGTATTCTTTTCGTGGTGGTGGGTGGGTGGTTGCTGTCATGGTGCACGTATTGGAGTGTTGTGTTGGGTTTCGTGAATGGTTGGTAGCTGTTATTTCTCAGGTTGAAAGTGACGTCAAGGAAGTTGACGGTTTGCTTGTTGGCTTCAATCGTGATCCGTAGGCCGTTCTCTTTGAAAATTTGGCATATGCGCTTCTTGGTATTCTCGCTGCTCCTTGGCGAGGCGCGACACACTGCCAGTCCGTCATCACGGTAAATACCAAGGTTCAGATTGAGGCTGGCGAGCTGGGAGAGGAGGAAACTCCCAACGAGTTCACACGTTTCTGCTCCGTCAAAACTTCCCATAGTGACGTCAAATGTTGCATTGTTCTTTTTTTGCCATGGTGTACTGTTGTGGATGAGAATGGAGTTTTTTGCGTGGATGATGATGTTTCTTTCGTTGCCTGTGATTGAGTCGTAGTCTGAGGCGAAGTCTAGTGCTTGAGTCAGTAGGTCTTGCGTGATGGAAGGGTAAAATTCTTCGATATCAAAGGAGATAAAGTTGTGCTGTTGTTTGTCTTGGATGTTGTTGAACCATTTGATTACTGCTGCTGTATTTCTCCATTGGTTGAGTGGTGTTTTGTCCTTGATTTTTGTGTTGACTCTATCCAGGATTATTTTGCTGATTTTTCCTATTTCAGATTTAGTTGGGTTTATTAGTCGGCATGTTGGGTTATTTGCGAAGTTGGGTTTGTGGTCCTTCAATGTGATGAAGGCTTCCTTGTTGGCTGTGGCGTCCACCCTGTCCTCAACGTCCAGTTCAGCCGCGATCCTTTTATTTTCCAGGTGGATGTTCTGTAAGGTGTTGGGTTGTGCTTTTTTGTATGATTTGGTGATGCTTCTGTCCAGTAAGGTGTGATGTTCTGGTATGTCCATTCTGTAGAAGTTTGTGGTTTTATCGGCAGCTATGATGAGGTTGTTTACTTTCTTGATGCGCTCCTTGTCATTTTTCAGCTTGGTGAGGAGTGGGTTGCGGATTGGCTTGAATTTGACTGATTGTATCATTTTGAGCATGTCGTTCTCAAAATCCTTTAGTTCCTCAACTGTGGGTGGGTTCTTGGTAGATTTGAATCCGTAAGTTTTCTTTTGCGTTCCTTTTGTTTCAGGGTGGAGGAAAAAATGTGCTTTCCACCGCATCCTTCTTAGGAAGTGTTCCGTCTTTTCTATGAGCCTTAGCTTGTAGTCATTCTGCGCGGGTATGGGAATGTACTTCGTGGAGTAGTCGATGTTGAATTTTTCCATTTCTGATCGTCGTACAGTGCTCAACAAATGTCAATTTGGAGCGGAGTATATGTCTTAATAAGGTTATCCAAAAAATAGTGCTCGATACCGTAGTAGAGCGCAATATATGTATGTGTGGGAAAAAAAATCACAAGACTATTTCATCTCTACAGGCCTGTTTCATGAGGGGGGGTTCCCTCAATCATCAGGAGATTTTAATGGGAGCATTCACATACCATGGATTATATAGGGCACAGAGTGGGTGGGTACAGGCTGGTGTAGGGGCGTGGTGATTGGCTCATGTGTTACCTAGGAGGTGTTTCCGTCTGTGGCGGCATGCTGTTACAATTTCGCTGCGCTTGTTGAGGGATGACAGGTCTGGACGGTAAATAATAAACAGTTTTTCTTTCAAGCATAGGTTGCATCTTTTATTACCACTATTGTAAGGTGTGCTGGATGCAAGAATTTGCCATGTTATTGAATATTCAACATTATTGTCTTTGAGGTCCCAAATGTGTTTGCTGAGTTCTGTGGTATTCCGCAGGTTTTGGTTCCTGAAAGAAGCCTCAATCTGAACCTTGGTATTTACCGTGATGACGGACTGGCAGTGTGTCGCGCCTCGCCAAGGAGCAGCGAGAATACCAAGAAGCGCATATGCCAAATTTTCAAAGAGTACGGCCTACGGATCACGATTGAAGCCAACAAGCAAACCGTCAACTTCCTTGACGTCACTTTCAACCTGAGAAATAACAGCTACCAACCATTCACGAAACCCAACACAACACTCCAATACGTGCACCATGACAGCAACCACCCACCCACCACCACGAAAAGAATACCTACCGGAATTAATAAAAGGCTATCGATGCTGTCATCTAGCAAAGCTGAATTTGACCAAGCAACCCCCCCGTACCAAAAAGCCCTTGATGAAAGCGGATACAATTTCACCCTCACCTATGAACCCACGCCAGGAAACCAACCGAAAAAGAACAGAAAACGAAACGACATCATCTGGTACAACCCCCCATACAGCAAAAACGTCTCAACTAACATTGGACACAAATTCCTCAATCTGATTGACAAACACTTTCCCAAAGACAACACCCTAAGAAAAGTATTCAACAAGAACAACATTAAATTGAGCTACAGCTGTATGAACAATATACGACAAATCATCTCAAACCACAACAAAACAATTGCAAATGAGCCGTCGGCCCCCGGACAGAGCGACTCCAAAACCAACAAAGGTTGCAACTGTCGAAAGAAACCTGATTGCCCTCTCAACGGGGGGTGCTTACAAACATCAGTTGTCTACCAATCTAAGGTAACACGCAAGGACATTAACACATCCGACACATATGTAGGATTAACTGAAGGAGAGTTCAAAACCAGATGGAACAATCACAAGGCTTCTTTCAGGAACCAAAACCTGCGGAATACCACAGAACTCAGCAAACACATTTGGTACCTCAAAGACAATAATGTTGAATATTCAATAACATGGCAAATTCTTGCATCCAACACACCTTACAATAGTGGTAACAAAAGATGCAACCTATGCTTGAAAGAAAAACTGTTTATTATTTACCGTCCAGACCTGTCATCCCTCAACAAGCGCAGCGAAATTGTAACAGCATGCCGCCACAGACGGAAACACCTCCTAGGTAACACATGAGCCAATCACCACGCCCCTACACCAGCCTGTACCCACCCACTCTGTGCCCTATATAATCCATGGTATGTGAATGCTCCCATTAAAATCTCCTGATGATTGAGGGAACCCCCCCTCATGAAACAGGCCTGTAGAGATGAAATAGTCTTGTGATTTTTTTTTTTCCCACACATACATATATTGCGCTCTACTACGGTATCGAGCACTATTTTTTGGATAACCTTATTAAGACATATATATATATATATATATATACCTGTATATACACACATATTAGGGTGTAACGATTCGTTTTAACAATTCGGATCAGATTATACATTTTTTTTACAATGATACAAACAAACGATTCAATGAGTTGAAATCGATTCAGTAACTTTTTAATGAAAAAGAATACCAACTGCTGTAACTGTGTAATACATACTTAGTGGAATTTGCATGTGAAATTTCCCATATTCCTTTATTTCTTGTAAGATAATTAGGAATAAATGAATTATAGATACAAACAAGCAAGTACACAACAATTAATGGCCAGTGCATTCCCATCTTTGAGATAGGCTCCAGCGCCCCCCGCGACCCCTAAGGGAATAAGAGGTAGAAAATGGATGGATGGATGAATAAATACTTTAGGTTGAATTAAAAAGAGGAAAAAACGTTCTGCTTTCATTTTCAATATTCAAGACAGTTTCAATAAAAGTACAGTAACCAACATTTTCACAGTAGGTTTAACCTGCTATTTTTTACTGTTGTTTTTGACATAGAAATAATACATATTACATTTTTTTTTTTTTGTCAAAAACATAAGTGAATATAAACAATTAAGTGCAACCAAATCTTTCCAAATGAGTAGTGGTTTGAGCTGCTCCTACTCTCATTTTAACAAACAGCTACGAAAGCAGAGAAAAGTAACAACAAATGCAAATACCACAAAACAATAACGTTAAAAACCGTAAGACAACAACTATAAGCCAACACACGACAATACAAAGACGGAACGGAAGCGACCGCGGACAAGTTTCGGCAACTTACCGGCTACCTGAGGCGAAAAGTTGTAAACGAAGTTGGAAAAGTAAGTGAATTGTGACCACTTTTTCAGCCATAAATAACTTCCTTATTTTTTCAATAAAATGTTCAGGAAGTTGTTCTGTCGTCGTAACTTGCTCCGCTGTCACTTCTGTCGTGTCTGTCGTGTCCTTTGTGTCTTAAAGTTGTGTTGCAGCTTTATATCATTGTGTTGTGGTGTTAGGGCTGCAACTAACAACTATTTTGATAGTTGACTAGTCATCAACTATCTTAAAAATGTAAATAACTATTAACTTTTTTCTTTTTAACAGTAAGGACAGGAAAAGTGCAAAATAAAACAAGTGTATTTGTTATTATAAAAAATAACAGTTAAAACAGCAGCAATAACAACAAACGATAAAACAACAACACAAACTTGTTAAAAAAAACAAAAAACGTTTGTGATGCGGTGTTTAAAAAGCTCCACACTAATATATTATTGATTAACTCCGGGTATTTTTAGCACTCTAATAGATTCAATGCATATAATTGTATCATTGATTAATTCTTCAGTTTTTGGCTATCTAATCGATTTGTATGTTTACTCTTGTGATACCGGCGCATTGGTGCCTAATGTTTTATGTGTGTGTGTCTGTCTGTCTATGTGTAAGTGTGTGTGTGTGTGTGTGTGTGTGTGTGTGTGTGTGTGTGTGTGTGTGTGTGTGTGTGTGTGTGTGTGTGTGTGTGTGTGTGTGTGTGTGTGTGTGTGTGTGTACGATTGCGTTTGTTATTGTGCCTTTCATCATAAGGAACAAGCTAACGCTCTTACCGAGTTGACACCGCATACGCCAGATGTCCGACATTCATTTAATGCTCCAATATCACAGATATAATGTCATAAAACATGTTATGTTTTGCAAAATTAGCAAGGTATGGGTTATACTTGTATAGCGCTTTTCTACCATTTTTTTAAGGAACTGAAAGCGCTTTGACACTATTTCCACATTCACCCATTCACACACGCATTCACACACTGATGGTATTCATATTTTTAACAGGAATAGGAAGAAATAATCGCATACTTTACATTGGTTTCACCTGCGAAGTTGATGCGAGTGAAGGTGCTGACTCGCGTTCTCCGGAAAAATACGAAAGAAACTTGCCAAGGGACATTTAACCAAATATTAACATTGCTGTATGTATACTTTTGAGCCATCAGATTTGGTCACATATTCAGTAGACCCATAATAAATTCATAAAAGAACCAAACTTCATGAATGTGTTTTGTGACAAACAAATATGTGCTCCAATCACTCTATCACAAAAAAATAAGAGTTGTAGAAATAATTGGAAACTCAAGACAGCCATGACATTATGTTCTTCACAAGCGTATGTAAACTTCTGACCACGACTGTATATATATTATATATATTGCTGGCTGGAATATCATGTAAATTCTTTTATAACAACATGTTCTGGTCGAGTCCTCAATTACAGAATGATTAGCATTGTTATGCATGAATACGAAGACCACTACCTTGTACATGTAATGTACAGAATATCAGATGCATTTATTCAGGTACAAATATCACAGATTACAGCTGGAATGTCCCCCCCCTTCGAAAATTATCTGCCTAGGGTACTTATTAATGATGAACAATTATACCTATCTGCAAATAATTTTCAGTAAACTATGAACAAAATGCGATTAATCGTTTGACATGTGTATCCATCCATCCATATTCTACTGCGTGTCCCTTTCGGGGTCGCGGGGGGTGCTGGAGCCTATCTCAGCTGCAATCGGGCGGAAGGCGGAGTACACCCTGTGTATATCCATCCATCCATCCATTTTCTACCGCTTGTCCCTTTTTGGGGTCGCTGGAGCCTATCTCAGCTGCATTCGGGCGGAAGGCGGTGTACACCCTGGACAAGTCGCCACCTCATCACAGGGCCAACACAGATAGACAGACAACATTCACACTCACATTCACACACTAGGGCCAATTTAGTGTTGCCAATCAACCTATCCCCAGGTGCATGTCTTTGGAGGTGGGAAGAAGCCGGAGTACCCGGAGGGAACCCACGCAGTCACGGGGAGGACATGCAAACTCCACACAGAAACATAAAAGATGAAAATGGCATTCACACACACACACACACACACACACAGTATACTTATATATATATATATATATATATATATATATATATATATATATATATATATATATACACAATGGTGTACCCCGCCTTCCGCCCGATTGTAGCTGAGATAGGCTCCAGCGCCCCCCGCGACCCCAAAAGGGAATAAGCGGTAGAAAATGGATGGATGAATATATATATATATATATATATATATATATATATATATATATATATATATATATATATATATATATACATTTATATATATATATATATATATATATATATATATATATATATATATATATATATATACACACACACACATACAGTATACTTGAATGTGTGCAGCTATAGTGAGTGTATAGATGCATGTGTTGTGCAGTAGTGCAGTGGATGAACTCTGCAGTGATATTATGATCCTGTAACCGGATACCCTGGTTTCCATGCCTGTGCTGCACATACACCCCTCCCCCCACGTCCACGCTGGGCTATTTCAGGTTCTTTGGATGCACAGAGTAAAGATAGAAAAACACACACACTACACCACTGCAGGTAGATGAATGTAGCACAACGTTATGTATATGTTGTGTACCACATTACACCACATCACTCATGACTGGACTTCAACTGCCCTGCTTTTCATTTGCACGTGCAGCTCTCGTCAAGAAGACAACACTGTGAGTATGTGTGTGTGTGTGAGTGTGTGTGTGTGTGTGTGTGTGTGTGTGTGTGTGTGTGTGTGTGTGTGTGTGTGTGTGTGTGTGTGTGTGTGTGTGTGTGTGTGTGTGTGTGTGTGTGTGTGTGTGTGTGTGTGTGTGTGTGTGTGTGTGTAGGAGCAAGAAGCACAATGTGGTCGTAGTAAACACATTCCATACAAAACCAGAGGAAGAGAGTCGTAAATGTACTGTGGATAGTCTCCTACACAGACACACTGCTATGACCACGACAGCCATATTGACTAATACAGAATATGTTTGAGCCCTAACAGAACAAGTGGCCGCTCTTTTACAGTTACAGTTACAGTCTCTCTCTCTCGCTCTCTGTCTCTCTCTCTCTCTCTCTCTCGCTCTCTCTCGCTATCTCTCTCTCATCATGATAACACTCACATGACAAGAGGTCAGCTGGTAGCACACACGAAAGACACAAACTAGTGAATTCACTACAATACTGTTTCTTACATATACTGACAGGCCCGGTTACAGAACACCACAGTTCCGACTATAAAACAAAAATTGTGTAGACACAAACATAAAAGCCACTGCTGTTATTAGTTAGGTTTCATCATTATGTTTTTTTTATGAAAATGTGTGTATTTTAGCTAATTATTGTAATGCCTGAATACAGCAGAAAGTGTGCCGACCACCATTAAACTATTCATTAAAACAAAATAAATGGAAATTTCGTCATAACCATTGCAACCCAAATCTCGAGTATGTTTATTTCTTAAACACAGGCTATGTGTCTAAATATAAAAAAAGATGAGAGCAGATGTAGGTCATCAGACATGTCTGCATGCTGTGGAGCGCTCCACTCTTCTCAGCCAGCCTCTTGTGGGAGAAAACACAGCTTGACACTTCCAGCAGCAAAGCCTCAGGAACTACAGCATCAATATGTCTGGCCAATGGCTGCCCTGTTACTGCAGTTTACCTGGCTCACTCCTGCAGTATACTGTATCTTGATGACACAATTATATAAATATTACTATAAAATCCAAATACGCCAATGTACCTGCACTAATACTACACTGCACCTGCCTTATTACCACACTGTACTGTACGTATTTAGTCCCGCAGTACACCTGCCTTTAGGGATGATGTTTGATAAGAAATTATCGAGTTCGAGCCTATTATCGATTCTCTTATCGAGTCCAGATAGGTTGTTGTATATGGAAAAAAAACACACAATATTTGGTTTAACAAAAGCTCACAGCAAAAAATTAAATCTAATAAATAAATAAATATTGACTGTTACCCCTCTAAAAAAATAAAATAAAATAAATAAATATTGACTGTTGTTACCCAAAGTATATTAAGTGGGATTTTTCAGAAAAAACAAATATATACAGTAACACAAAAACAACCTGTCTCTGTGATCACTATAGGTGTATAAATAATAATATAGTGTTATTGTGGATAACACATATACTGTCTATGTGTTATCCACATAGACAGTATATGTCTATGTGGATAACACACATAGACAGTATGTGTGTTATCGATGAGGTGGCGACTTGTCCAGGGTGTACCCCGCCTTCCGCCCGATTGTAGCTGAGATAGGCTCCAGCGCCCCCCGCGACCCCAAAAGGGAATAAGCGGTAGAAAATGGATGGATGGATGTTAAATAAAATCAGTTCATTGGGCACAAAACTGAAAATAATACAGCTCTCCAAAAAGTGCACTTCTGCTACTATTTGACATAACTGTTTGTTATGATGCTTTGACATTTTTGCACTTTATTTCTTTATTGAAAGAAAATTCTATGAAGAGAAAAGTTGTTTGCAAATGTGGTTACAATGCTAAAAAAAATGAAAAGTTAAAGCTAAAAAAAGAAATACACTTTATTGAGTTAACATTATTTCTTAAAAGGGGGAAAGATGTGATGTTATGAGCTAGGCTAAGGAATATAACAATTACACTACCCAGCATGCAACGGGAGTGACGAGCATGCGCGGTAGCCCTGAAAAGTGTTGTTGCTTGTCACCACTCGGCAGCTAAGAATGAGGTTATGAGTACGCTGTGAAAGTAAACGTCAAGAACTCAGCCAACACGCCTCGTCTGCATTATTTATAATTAGACAGACAACACATATACAGTGTGATTTTGTTTTGTTTACAAGGAAAGAAAAACAAAAGTTAAAAAAGGGAGATCATGTCATATATGTTGTATCAATATGTATGTGCTGCGGTTGCTTTAAGAACGTTGCGACAGCTGCAGTAAAGGAGGTGCGTTGCTAGCCTGGTTGCTATGTTTCCGGTTGGTCGTAAAAGTGTTCATCATGTGTTTGTACCCTGCTCAAATCTCTCAGTAAAGTTATTCATTGGATTATACCTTTTGTTTTGAACTTTATTACACCTTGAAGCGCTTTTTCCAGTCCATTGTTTTTCCTGCTTTCCCTATCTGCGCCTAATGACTGAGCTACGTGACGTCATTTCTTGTGATGTCTAACGGGGCATTTCTGGTCGGAACGGGATTCATTCCCAGGGATTCGAATAACGAACCAACTCTTTTTCTTTACTATAGTGGTCTCGATAACGGGTACCGGTTCTCAAAAAGGGATTAGAGTCCGAGGACTCGGTTCTTTTCTTATCGAACAACCCGGAAAACCGGTTTCGAGTATCATCCCTACCTGCCTTAGTATGATAGTAAACTTGCCTAATTTCAGCTGTGTATCTCTCTCACTAGTGCACTATAATGCACTTGCCCTAATGCTACAATATGCAAGCTGTACCTAACTTATTGTTGCAGCATATACAAATGCCATACAGCTTACACATATTACTGCACCATATTTGTACAGCAAACCTGCTTTTCAACTACAGTATGTCTGTCAAACTATGTACAGTATTTACCATATTGAACATTTTATGGCACTTCTTTCAAGCAAACTTACTTAAAGATATCCTGACAGTGAGACAGCGTGGCTCAGATGGTAAAGCGGCCGTGCAAACAATTTGAGGGTTCCAGGTTCGATTCCAATTTCCGCCGTCCTTGTCACGGCGGCCGTGTTCTTGGGGAAGACACTTCACCCACCTTTCTCCCAGTGCCACCCACACTGGTGTTTGAATGTGAATGAATGTTTGGTGATCTGGTCCCAGATCCTATTGGATCTGGGACTTCTCAATAGGAGATGTATGTCAGAAGGCGGGGCCTTGTAAAAAAATCATTGTACCGGTATGTGATTGGATAAACCACTTGTCTGTTATCTTGAATGACGTGCTACTTCAACCACTCACATCGAAATCAACCCGTGACGCTGAAGAGAGCGACGCTGGGAAATCCAAAAGAGAACAGCCGACATATTCGATAACGACAGAGCGAAAAGTTAGAAAACTTTTACTGAAACAACACAGCAATGTCAGTAGACGATCAATGTCGTTTGTGCAAAGAAAATATGTCAGCACACGACTCCTCGCTGCGTGCCGCCATTGTTGTTTGAATCAAACAGTCGCTTCGGCGCTACGTCACATCTATGAAATCCCGCCCGGAAAATACCACAAATTAAGTCGGCCATTTTGAATATTTCGCTCCGGAATTCTACGTCATTCTACATCTGAACTCTGACCATATCATCAGATCAGTCATATTAGAAATACGCAAAAATCGGAAAGAGACGGGCTGTTTATCATTCACAATCCTTATGTAAGACAAGAACACATACGCTTGGCTTTTTTTATGCATTCAAAATCATAAATAAATAATTACCAATTGAGTCAACAGATGTTGCGGCCAATATACCTCTAAAAATATCCAGAAACCGCCAACTATACTCCATTTACATGTCCATCCATCCATCCATCCATTTTGTACCGTTTGTCCGAGTGCATTTACATGTCATGACCTGAAAATTAAGCAAATATGACTGATATTGTTATAATAAGCACTAACTCATAGATGACCTATTTTAGCGGCGTATTGATAGCAGTGAGCTAATGCTACCTTACGCTGTTATTGTTGACACACTAAGTCAGCGTCTGCTTCTGCTTCGTCTTAAACTTTCTAATTGTTAATTCTACATTAAAATGCATGCATCCCTCACCTGGTAGTAGACAAATGTGGCTATGGACCGACAGGCTGGTCGACTTTTGACATCCCCAAGATGGCAAAAAACGCATAGTTACGGCAACGTTCAGGAGGATTGCAATTGAATCTTCATCTAAACAGGATTATGTGAGCGTCCCGTCTGTCGGCATCCCAGTGAGAGTGGAAATTGTACAGTAAGTGTTTGATTTATTATTGTTTATTATAGTTTGCTTGTATGTTTAGCACCTAGCAATGCTGCTGATGCTACGGTGTTTCAATAAATCTGCATCCGTTTAGCACTCGGCTTTTAAAACTTTTTGCTCATCCTCCTTGTGTCTGGGCTCAAAAATATAAGGTCCTGGATGATAATTATTCTCAAAGTAATCATTGTTGGCTCTCACAAAGTCTGCTTGATTAGCATTGTTGTTGATGGAGAAGGGATCTCTGGTGACAGTCACAGATCTTGTGACTGGGTTGCTCATTAACTGTCAAAATGGCCCGGGAATCTCTGTGAGATTTATACTATTTTAATCATATCTATTAATTTGCAAACTTTGAAAGTATGTTGGTGTCATAAATCAGATATATATGGTAATACGTTCAATAAAGAGGCAACTTGTTTTTTGTTCCATGATTCTCCGTCTGAAAATTCCTTCAAAACAACTCTCTCCCACCAGTCTTTCTTTGCTTCGGACCCACAACCAATTTTGGATGCTGTCTGTTTTGATAGTAGTATCACTTTCCTAGCACAATCTAAGATCATTTTTTGATGCTGTCTGCTATTTAACATCAGCATAGCCATTAGAGACTCAGGGCCTAACTTACTAAGATCCAAATACCAAACACTAAACAGCATGTGCAAACAATAACATAGCGTATACTATGAGTGGGCGTGTTGCGTCTGCGCTACTAACACTGCATGTGCAATTGAAAAGTGGTGCAGACCGCCTTATTTGAGGATTTAGCATGCATACGAGGCTTTTACCAGGGAGACACTTGATCATTTTTCTGCACATTCATGTTATCATGTTTGTGTCAATGTGTTGAACCAGCAGCACACATCTACAATCTGTAATACCTTTTCTGAAATGCAATCTAGACAACAGAAACATATGCATAGTGACATTTAATTCTGTGCGCGAGGCTGTGCATCGCATCAACAGCACATTTGTGCGTATGGAATGATTTAAATGCAAGAAAATGAATAATGAAAGACGTCTTTTCAGGGAGGAGATATATTATTGCAATATATTTCCTAAATAGAAAAACGAACGACCTTTAAAAAAAATTCCAACAGCTTCCCAAGTACATTACCAATAAAATTCAAAAAATAAATTGCTGGATAGACGTTATGTCTAATGTCTTTTATCTCTGACCGTTTAAATATGTTGACAGACACACATATGACAGAGGATTTTCTGTCCATCGCCTGTCATTGCAGTGCGAGCACCAATCCTGCAGTCGTGTGTGGAACTGTCCGTGAGCACGTCCTTCTTACATGTGCTATAAAAAAAAGCTAACACGTGCTCGCAAGATGTTGATGAGTGTTGATAAATCACATTGCACGTTTTGTTTATTATATTTTTATTTTCTCCTCCAAAATGCATAGCACGCCTTATCCTGCTCACTTAAGAGACAAAATCTACTTTGCACATGTTCAGTAGATCGGCTTTGCGTGTGCTATCAGGTTTGCATGTGTTTTAGTCAGTGGCGGGCCGTGCGTTTCCCACCTAGGCCTCCAGTGATGTCCAAATTCAATAATTACCTGTAAAAATATATGTCCCCACATGACCATTGTTGGATAAATACTATACAGAAACACATTTACGCACTAATGGGCATTGTACAAAACGGGTTATTTTCTGGCGTATTTAAAAATCAATAAACCTGCATCAGCAAATAAAACATATCTTATGTGGCACTGTCAAAATTAAAATTGTAAAAAACATATTAAACGTGAAAAAATAAAGAAATAAAATATCTGAACTCACATTTCATCGCCGGGACAGCTGAGCTAGCTTCCGGTTTTGGCCAACATCGTCTCACAAGATGTAGTTTCTCTTTAAATATCCTTCTTGAAAATGGCCTTGCAAATATATGTGTTGTCTTGTCTAATCATAAAAGATGCAGACGAGGCGTGTTGGCTGAGTTCTTAAAGTTTACTCCACAGCATGTCTACATTCAACAACCTAAACGGGGGCTACTGCACATGCTCTTTACTACTGTGGCATGCTGGGTAATGGAGTTCTTATGTTACCTAGCTCATAACATCACAATATATATCTGCCTTAGGTCAGTGAGAAGGCCTTACTGACAACAACTCGTGATCTGATTGGCTATCGCAACTGTCTGCAAAATGTTTGTGTCCATTCACTTACAGTGCACGTGCACATTGTTGATTCTGAAGGTCCCGGCAGATTTGGTACAGCATGGCAACATCAGCTAGCTGAATTCTGATTGGATAAAAAACTCTATAACCTAAAAACAGCAGCACTGGAAGGAGCATAATATGACATGAAGAGAATATGAATGCTTCTAGATATTTAGGGAAAGTAAATTAAAAATTACTTTTATCTTTAATTATAATCATGATTTCTGGTTATATTAGGCCAGCAGAGAAGGCCTTGCTGGCCCTGACGGCACACCACTGGTTTTAGTGCATGCAAACCTTTAGTAAATCAGGCCCTTAAAGTGTGGTCGTTGACTTGTATGAGATGCAAAGATGTACTGTTTTGGTGTGACTTTAAAGGGCAACCAGAAAAGCAATACGAAATAAACGCCCCCCAGTGTGCGGGAGGCACACAACATATGACCAATAGTGTCATTAGAGCAGTGTCTTTTAACCACTGTGTTGTCTGGTGTGCCGTGGGAAATTTTGCAGCTTCACCTAATTGGTCCAAAAAATATTTTTTGCAAATCAATAATTATAATCTGCAAATAACGTGCCGTTCCCTAATTTGTCTGTGCTGTGTAGAACTCGGCAAGGTAACCACGTAATACTCCATGTCAGTAGGTGACAGCAGGTAGTTAATTGCTTTGTAAAAGTCGGAATGTGTCGGGTGAGACAAGGATGGTTTGTTGTGATCTCAATATGCAGACCACAGCGTGCAGGTAAAAAGGTATGTAATGCTTAAACCAAAAATGAACAAAAGGAAAAGGAAAAGGCAATGAAGCATAGGGATGGCAATGCAAAACGACAGTAAAACTGAACTGGCTACGAAGTAAACAGAAACAGAATGCTGGACGACAGCAAAAACTTGCAGCGTGTGGAGCAGAGTACATCCGTACGTGACATGGCAAGCAACAATGTCCACACAAAGAAGGATAGCAACAACTTAAATAGCCTTGCTTGCCTAACACAAAGCAGGTGCGGGGGAATAGCGCTCAAAGGAAGACATGAAACTGCTACAGTAAAACACCAAAATAACAGCACAAGACAAGAACTAAAGCACGACACACAGGAAAACACCAACAAACTCAAAATAAGGCACGAGGACCTGGTGGAGTTTCATTTCTTAACGTTTTTTGCTGGTGGTGTCCCTCCGTATTTTTAAATGGAAAAAAAGGTTGAAAAACACTGCATTAGAGAGTAGGCATGGACACTGGGACTTATTCACATGTAGGTGTGACAATACAAAAAAAAACTAACTATTGGAGAAATCAGACTAATTTAGTGTGTGCATAGCATAACGAAAATTTACTTTTGGATTGGTCACTACAGAAGACTATTTTACAAACACATGGAATAAGTGTATTGTAAGTTTATAGCTCCTTCCAATGACTTATAATGTAAGTAAGTAAGCACCTCTGGTTGTGTAACTTTGCATCACATCAGTGTGTAAACACAACTGTCAGACACCTTACATGCAGCTTGTCAGTCAATGAAGAGGTCCTCCAGTCATTCCAGCAGGTTGCAATGTTGTGGTGCATGTTACAAAACAGTCACCCCTCCTCACCCTCACCCTCACCCTCAGCCTCCATTAGCTGCAACAATCAAACACTACAGCTTGACTCGTCAATCAACAGGCAAAACGTCTGCAAGGTCCCAAAACCCCAGCAGTACATTTGCTAGTGGGAAAAGTTCAAAACACTTTTCTTGACTGTGATAAAAGTGGCGGCGACTGTAAAGAGGAGTGAGACAGAGGGACGACTGACGAACAGCTGAAAGAAGTCTTGTTAGAAAACATGTAATACACACTGAATACGGTAATAAACTTTTTCCTCCCGTTCTCCCCCTCGGCGCCGACAACAGTAGCGAACACAGCAGCCTCACACTGTCTGTTATTTACAACAAATACGTAACACGGCGATTATTTACGTATCGTAGGGTAACCCTGCGTGTATTTTTCGACATATATGCTTCGGAGGAATCAGAGCCTTACCAGATTCAGGTCCGCCGGAGTGTGAAAGAGAATCATGTGGGTGTACTCGGAGTCCAGGCGACACGGAAAAAAGGTAAAGAGTCCGGGCTGTTAGAGACTCTGACACACAATGGCGCTGATAGGACAAACTGCCTCTCGCACATGAACCATGCTGCCTTCACAGGCTGTCGGACAAAACTTCCAGAGGGTTGCACAATGACTAATTGGTGGCGTTTGACTCCAGGATAGGCAGAGCGTTTTTTAGACCCGAGTGGAAACTGTGTGACACACATTTATTCAGCAAGTAAATGAACGACGTGACTGCTGGTTTTGGCCCGAAACAAAGCGTCACGCTGTACAATATTAATCATTTATTTGAAGAAAATACAATAACAGGCATGGATTGGTGTAACATATTTTATTCTGAAGCTATATTTCAGTTGAGCTAGTCTGACACAGGAGTACTTGAAGGCAGCAGGAGCAGCTGCCCGGACATGCGACGTCATCACCTTTGCTCCACCCCCTCCAGCCCAGTGCCTTTTAAAACTGGCTATAATACGTGACTATTACTGTGTTGATGTGTTTGTGTTGTTGATGTTGGTTTTATTAGCAGGGTGTAATAAAATAGGCGAGTTTCTGTATTTATGGATATAAAAACACACAGCAGAATATTTTCTTCCGAGTTTTTCATTTCAATTAGGTCTCAATACACACTGATAGTTTTTAATGACTATTGAATTGACCTTTTCAAAGAAGGTTACTACAATGGATAAATATATCTTGTAAGTGTATTGTATGTGTCTCTAACTGTAAAAGAGGATACAAATAAAATAAAAGATGATGCAAAACAACAAAGCCATTTTTTCCAATAGAATAGACTTCATTTATCCCACAACGAAGAAATCATGTGGTTGCAGTGCAGATACAAAAAGTTGACAAAAATTGAGGTAAAAACCCATTCAAAACAAGAGGGAAATATCAAATGACATAAAAGACATTAAAGAGTACAGAGCTGATGCAACCAGCTCCCACTTCAGCGGCACAATTTCCACATACAGCTACAAAAGTAAAACACAATGAAAAAAACAACAAAAGTGCACTAAATAGTACATATTGCACACATACAATTGCCCAATGCATAGATAAACAACAAAACAAAAAATAATTACAACACCCACGCCATCGTCTGCAGACCAAACAACGCAACCAAGGGAGCCGACTACGTCCTAGGCTGCCCACTAGCTCTCGGCCAGTATCCAGTTCACGCGGATGAGCAAGAATTCGTCCAGAGAGATCAACTCTCGCTTCGCCGCTCCATCTCTTACTTGGCATCTCCTCGTGTCTCTCCACGTGGTCTCCAGAGTGGCAGAGAGCCAGCAACTGGTCTCCGGTGCAAATATGGCCTTGGCCAAAAGGCTCCCTGGAAGCAGGAGCAAAAGTCCACAAAAAAGCAGAAGTCAAGAAAAGGCCACCCCTCGTTGTGCAGTCTTAAAGGGGCCCGGACCAAAATGCCAAAAAAACACTTGAAATCAAAAGGGAAATATTGAGAGCACGAAGGGATGATGTAGAAGAAAGAGCACAAGAGCTCCTGCAACCAGCAGCCACTAGAGGGGCGCCAATTTGGGAAAAAATAATAATATTATCTTTGCAATTCCTTCAACTTGTCATAATCTCACATGACCGTTACCTTTAATTCTTTGAATTGTTTATTATTTCCCGTCCAGCGTACCTTTTTTCATTCTACTTCCTGTCTGCCTCAATTTACCTCTACTCACCTGATTTGAACACTGGCTCATCTGCTTCTTACACCAGCCCTGTCCTCTGGACATAGCTGAATCGTTTTTGCTTTGTTCCTCCATGTTGATTGGCTTATCCTAGCGAGCACCCCCTAGAGGGCTGCCAAAAAATATCGGTTTCTCAGCTGTGGTCCGTATAGGCCGCAGTGGTACCCAGTTGTAAATGTTCCACCACTTGTGGCAGGAATGACAATCTCAAACAAACAGAAGAAGTCTCGAGCTTAAGTCATAGACAAGTTTCTTAAGCGCAAAAAGGATGACTGTATTTTCACTTGCACTTAAATGGTATTGACAGTTTAGTTAAGAAACATATTTGTTATTAATTCAGTTTATTTAGTTTAGGACGGCAGCACGGTGTAACAGGGGTTAGTGCATGTTCCTCACAATACAAAGGTCCTGAGTTCAATCCCGGGCTCCGGATCTTTCTGTGTGGAGTTTGCATGTTCTCCCCTTGATTGCGTGGGTTCCCTCCGGGTACTCCAACTTCCTCCCACCTCCAAAGACATGCACCTGGGTAGAGATGTCCGATAATGTCGGCCTGCCGATATTATTGGCCGATGAATGCGTTAAAATGTATTATCGGTATGTTTTTTTTTTTTATTATCGGTATGGTTTTTTTTTTTTTTTTTTTTTTTTTTTTTATTGAATCAACATAAAAAACACAAGATACACTTACAATCAGTGCACCAACCCAAAAAACCTTCCTCCCCCATTTACACTCATTCACTCTCATTCACACAAAAGGGCTGTTTCTTTCTGTTATTAATATTCTGGTTCCTACATTATATATCAATATATATCAATACAGTCTGCAAGGAATACAGTCCGTAAGCACACATGATTGTGCGTGCTGCTGGTCCACTAATAGTACTAACCTTTAACAGTTCATTTTACAAATTTTCATTAATTACTAGTTTCAATGTAACTGTTTTTATATTGTTTTACTTTCTTTTTTATTCAAGAAAATGTTTTTAATTTATTTATCTTATTTTATTTTATTAATTTGGACAACCATACCTGGTTGTCCAAATTAGGCATAATAATGTGTTAATTCCACAACTGTAAATATCGGTTGATATCGGTATCGGTTGATATCGGTATCGGTAATTAAAGAGTTGGACAATATCGGAATATCGGATATCGGCAAAAAGCCATTATCGGACATCCTTACACCTGGGGATAGGTTGATTGGCAACACTAAATTGGCCCTAGTGTGTGAATGTGAGTGTGAATGCCATCCATCCATCCATTTTCTACCGCTTATTCCCTTTGGGGTTGCGGGGGGCGCTGTAGCCTATTGTGAGTGTGAATGTTGTCTGTCTATCTGTGTTGGCCCTGTGATGAGGTGGCGACTTGTCCAGGATCTACCCCGCCTACCGCCCGAATGCAGCTGAGATAGGATCCAGCACCCCCCGCGACCCCGAACGGGACAAGCGGTAGAAAATGGATGGATAGATAGTTTAGCCCAACATATTTGTATGTAAATGTATTTTTGTCTGTTATTTATGAGTCCCTTCTTAGTTTAGTTGTAATTTTCCTAATCAGCCTGACCTAAGCCTAAGGTTTATGTGATAAATAGATAATCCATCCATTTTTTACCGCTTATTCCCTTTTGGGGTCGCGGGGGCGCTGGAGCCTATCTCAGCTACAATCGGGCGGACGGCGGTGTACACCCTGGACAACTCGCCACCTCATCGCAGGGCTAAATAGATAATAATACTTGTAATTAACAAATGGTTTTATATTGTTTGGCAAGGTTGTAAACAAAAAATAGGTTAGATATAATTATTGAAAATGAGTAAAATCAAGACTAAGATGAAAATTCAGTGTTGATATTTGAGTGGGCCCCAGGCCCCTCTGGAGTGGAAAAGTTGGGCCACCATGTCAAAAATGTTAAGAGCCCCTGGCTTATTCTATGCTTTTTGTGACTGTTAAGCCTTTTTTGTGCATGTACTTGGTGCACAATTTTTTTGTTATTAAAATACATTCATGGAGTCATGACTAACACATCCGTGACACACAAGTTCCTTCACTGGTATGCTAATGACATACAAAACTATTTAACCTAATGCTTTAAAATAGGTTTAATCAGCATAGCAAATCTGCTCAAATGCCTTCTTTTTATACAGTAAACCTCTTAAAGGGGAAACTAACATGTTCAGCAGGCATTAAAGGATTAACTCTTGCGTGTTTTGCTTTTTTTACTTGAGGTGTCTGATATTATTGGCTGATATTGGCATTAAAATCAGATCATATGCGTTTGGTTCTCAGTTTACAAAGAACCAAATGTGGACAGTGCTTATTGTAATTTTTTCAAACATCTACACTTCCCTGGATAATAAACACTGCCCTGTGAAATAATATTTTATAAAAGGAGAAAATAAAAAAAGCCTTTGGATCACAAAAGGGATAATTAATGCCCGTAAAAAGATAAACAATCTCTACAAATTGTTCATCAAAATAAAAACAAAAGAAGTGGAACAAAGATATAAGAAGTACAAAAATAAATTAACTGATATTATAAGAACAAGCAAATGGTTATATTATCCAAAAAAAAAACTATATGAAAACAAAAACAATATGAAAGGAACTTGGGATGTTTTGAATAGCCTAATCAAACAAGGATATTCAAAGGTGACATATCCTGACTACTTTATTGAAGAAAATGGAGAATATTATAATATGAGTAATGTAGTGAATAAGTTCAATAGTTTTTTTGTAAATGTTGGTCCTAACTTGGCTGTTGATATCTCAGACAATGAAGTTACAAAATCAACTATTGAACAGAATGATTTGGCATTCGTCCTCCCAGCTACAAATGAGCAGGAAGTGACAAACATTGTGTTTAAGTGTAAAAGTAAGTGATCCACTGATTGCCATGATATCAACATGATATTGGTTCAAAAAGTTCTACTGAATATTGTAAAACCCTTAACTTATATATGTCAACTGTCATTCCAGACTGGCTGCTTTCCAAGTCAAATGAAAATCGCAAAGGTAACTCCGCTCTTCAAAAATGACAGCAAACACGCTTTTACCAATTACAGACCAATTTCTCTTTTGCCTCAGTTCTCAAAAATCTTGGAGAAACTATTTAATTCTCAACTTGAATCGTTTCTTGAGGAACATCATATAATCAATGACGGTCAGTATACCTTTAGGTCCAAAAGAACAACCTCAATGGCGATAACTGAATCTATTGAAGAAATTACTAACGCACTGGAGCATAAAAATATGCAGTTGGTATCCTTATTGATCTAAAAAAAAGCCTTTGATACCATTAATCATTCAATTCTACTAGATAAGATGGAAATATATGGAATTAGAGGGCTGGCTGGAGACTGGTTAAAAAGTTATTTAACAGGGAGGATACAGTTTGTAAAAATAAGTCAATATTTATCAGATACTCTTGGCATTGCTTGTGGTGTCCCCCGAGGGTCCGTGCTGGGGCCAAAACTGTTAAATGTGTATATTAATGATATGTTTAATACATCCAAAGTTCTGAAATGTATACTATTTGCAGACGACACAAATATATTCTACAGTAGTGATGACTATAATGAGCTCATAAATACAGTAAACACAGAACTAAACATTGTAAAAAAAAAAATGGATGGACACAAATAAATTATCCTTGAATATAAATACAACTAAGATAGTGATGTTTGGAAATTGCAACATAACGCCTGAACAGGAAATAAGTATTGATGGTACCCAAATTGAAATCGTAAATGAGAATACATTTTTGGGAGTAATAATTGATAGTAAACTATCATGGAAACCATGTCAGACATCATTAAAACAAAAATCTCCAAAAGCCTCTCAATTATAAACAAAGCAAAACTATACCTCAATGAAAATGCACTCCGTACTCTATACTGCACCTTGGTACTCCCATACCTTACATATTGTGTTGAAGTATGGGGGAACACTTACCACAACACAATTCATCCTCTGATCACATTACAGAAAAGAGCAGTGCGGATCATTCACAACGTTGTTTTTTTAGAACATACTCATAATCTGTTTATGCAATGAAAGTTGCTCAAATTTGATGGTCTTGTTAAATATAATACATCAATAATTTTATATAAAGCATTTAACAAATTATTGCCGTCTAATCTACAACGTTTTTTTATAAGACGAGTGCAGGCTCATAACTTGAGAGGCTTTGGATCAGGGGTGCTCACACTTTTTCTGCAGGCGAGCTACTTTTCTATTGATCAAGTCGTGGGGATCTACCTCATTCATATATATAATTTATATTTACTTATTTATGAAATATATGTTTTTGTTAATAACTTAAAGGTGTTTAATGATAATGCAAGCATGTTTAACACATATAGTTAATATTGTTAATAAATTAAAGGTGTTTAATGATAATGCAATCATGTTTAACACATAGTTAATATTGTTAATAAATTAAAGGTGTTTAATGATAATACAAGAATGTTCAATACATATAGTTAATATTGTTAATAAATTAAAGGTGTTTAATGATAATAAAAGTATGTTTAATACATACAGTTAATATTGTTAATAAGTTAAAGGTGTTTAAAGATAATGCAAGCATGTTTATACATATAGTTAATATTGTTAACAAGTTAAAGGTGTTTAATGATAATACAAGCATGTTTAATACATATAGTTAATATTATTAATAAGTTAAAGGTGTTTAAAGATAATACAAGCATGTTTAACACATATAGTTAATATTGTTAACAAGTTAAAGGTGTTTAATGATAATACAAGCAAGTTTAACACATATAGTTAATATTGTTAATAAGTTAAAGGTGTTTAAAGATAATGCAAGCATGTTTAACACATATAGTTAATATTGTTAACAAGTTAAGGTGTTTAAAGATAATACAGGCATGTTTAACACATATAGATTCATTTCTTTCATGAAGACAAGAATATAAGTTGGTGTATTACCTGATTCTGATGACTTGCATTGATTGGAATCAGACAGTGGTGCTAAAAACGTCCGCATTTTCGAATGGAGGAGAAAAAAGTCCTCCTTTCTGTCCAATACCACATGAAAGTGGTTGGTTTTTGGCATCTTATTTGTCCAGCTTCCGTACTCCTTTGTATACACTTTACAAGAATTACATTGTCGGCAAACTCCGTAGCTTGCTAGCTTGTGCACGCCAGCTTTCTGAGACTCTTGTTTTGTTAGCGCAACTGTGCAGTCGGTCTTTGGAGTTTTGACGACAGGTACGGCGCCAGAGTCTGTTGAAATAAAGTGTTTCTCGCCTTCCAGTCGGTAATTTTAATGAGCTGGCAGCAGCCAGCGTCATCTCAGAAGACCCTCGGGTGCCGTGAATGTCAATCAAGTGACGAAAGTGACGTCATAGTGAAGATTTATGATCGCTCATTTTTAGGACTATTTTTTTAATGCCTGGCTGGTGATCGACTGACACACCCTCCGAGATCGACCGGTAGCTCGCGATCGACGTAATGAGCACCCCTGCTTTGGATATTTCTCATTGCCGAGAGCTCAAACCACTCACAAACGTTTTTGTGTGTCTATATGCGCAGTAAAACTATGGAACACAAGCAATGCTAAACTATTAATCGATTTAAACTATTTTACAAACATCGGGTCTGGTTCAAATATAGAGATGAGGGTCTTTAATTTGACCTGCTGTTGTACTCTGTCTCAAAGTGTTAACATGTGCTCAATGTTTCCTTACCATTATTGCTATGTTGTCTATTACCATTGTTGGTATTTTGTCTATTACCGTTGTTGGTATATTAATTCTTCCGACATTGTTTATACAGATTATTGTTACGGTGTAATAATTATTGTTACCTGTGGTAATGCCATCATGAGACAACATTTGTATAATCCTTTAACAAAGTAACAGTGAAACTCAATGTTTTAATCACTGAATGGAGAACTGGGGGTGGGATTAAATCAATGATCTTCTTCCCACTCCCTTTCAGGCAAAACTGGACCATCATGCTACATACTGTACATTACCTTTTGCATTATATTAATTTATATTATTACGTGTTGTCAACATTGTACTTTTTTTATTTTTTATGTCATTGCCTGAAATAAATTAATAAATGAAAAAAAATGAAAAAAATATTGGTATCGGCTTTTTTTGTTGCCGATAATGATATAAAATAACTTTGGACTCTGGAACAGAACATTTCTATTTCCATTATTTGCCTCCTGAAAATAACAAGTGAAGGATGTGGAGGTTTTTTTTGTTTAGTTTAATTTTTATTGTAAGCCTGTCCTATGTGCACCCACAAAGGCAAATATTAATATTAAACTAGATCCATATATGTGCTGGACTAATTTACTTGATAAAAGCACTATTTGTGTTTAACTTTATTAAACATTGGACATATTTAGTGTTTGGCGCACCCAGACCGGATCAGGAAGGCATAGAAATATGAAATAAGAAGACCAAGGGATGAATTTGGGAGACAAGAGGAGGACAAAACAGAGAGAGACAACAACAGCAAAAGCAGAAACACTGTCCACAAATATGCTATCAGTATTCATAACAAATGAGTGAAATAAACATTAACATTATTGTTCTGACAATGGTCATTACTACACTACACATATATTATTATAAATATGAATAGCAACAATATTAACAAATTAATAACGTTGAATTATTTATTTTTTTAAAAGACTACCATCTAGGAATGGTCCTACATCATATGATGTACAGTAAATACAGTACATGCATGTATAGCCTCTGTAGTGAATAAAAATCAGGTTTAATTGCAGCGCTCATCTCTCTGCACTCACAGTCAAGTCTTGAATGGCGAGCAGTGAGGAGGAATGGCTCTAAATAAAGATTTCAGGTCAAAAACAGGAAATGGCTCAGTGAGCAGGGAGGGCAGGACCATAGCAACACCAACTGGAGCACTAGCAGTACCCACTAATTCGCTTTATTTTTCCCCCTCCTTCTTGTATTTCCCTTCATATGAAATATCTGCCTATTCCTTTTTTTTTTTTGCTTAATGTCTTATCTTTTTATCTATCTAGTCATACCATTTACAGTTAAATTCATACATACAATTTAGTGTTTTGTGAATTTGCTTGTATATATCACTGCAATGGATTTGAAAAAACACATATTATTGAAGTTTAGACGTTCAGCTTTAATGTAACATGTTTCACAAAAGAAATTACCAACCCGATAGATACACTACACTGGTTGTTTCCTCAGCCTTTCCCCAAGCCCCACAAGCATTTTTTCAACTGTATAATGAAAAGGACTGTGAAAATCCGCTGAGAGAAAAACATTAAACTTTTCTCTGACTACGATTGAACATTCACCTGTACCAGGGGTCGGCAACTCAAAACATTGAAAGAGCCATATTGGACTAAATATACCAAAAACGAATTAATCCGAAGCCTCAAAAAATGAAAAGCCGTATATAAGTCTTATAATGAAGGCAACACATGACGTAAGTGTCTATATTAGGTATAATAGCCTACTATCAAAATGATTATGTGTCGCAGGCTGAAGCAAATCTTCGTTGTCAGAAATGTTGAAATTTAATATTTATTCTACACATTTTTACAACATTAGAAACCATTAGTAAATTAGAGGCTACTCAGAAGGTGAGATAACTCCTGGAAATGACTGGCTTTTAATGACCAAAGGTACAGATGTGTGTGTCCAAGTTAAGGCTGTCTTCTTTTAATAGATGTATTACAATCTTTGACAAGGTCGGTAATGTTTGCTGTAGTCTGGAACAACATGGCACACAAACAATTATCTGAAATGCAGCCAATATTACATACAAATAATGTGTCATGAGACATGCAAAACTAAATTATATACAAAAAGGATAAAAGTAAAGGATATTAAATGTGCTCAAATATACCCACAAATGAGGCATAATGATCAGTGATGTGCAGTCACTAGAGGCAGGTGAGGCAGGGCCTCACCTGCCATCATGGAAAGAAAAAAAATGTAAAAAAAAAATAAAAAATTAAATTGTTATATGTATCCAGTGATTATACTATAAAGTTATTTTCCATTTAACTTCACCAGTTTTGGATTATTTTTATTTAAAATTGCTGAATTTTCACATTTGCCGTTCAAATACTGAGAAGAGACGGTGCGGTGAACAGCAGCCAGTTGAGGCACGTCACTGCGTTGTGCCTCAACATGGATTGTGCAATGACTCGGCTAACTGCTGGCCTGCTGTGCAGTGAGACCGTATTGCTATATGAATTATATTATACATTTCCATAGTTTAGTTAGTTGAGGTATATAATGTACAGTGTATTTTGTCAACAACTGTATGTGTGTAACGTATTTCTTGTGCTGAGCGATCATAAAACGACTGCAAAAGACGCACTGGCTGAGGCTCGCAGTAATCCCGCCTCCTGCACCCCCGCCGTAGAATGCACCCCCCGACGGGAGTGTTATATCAACTAAAGCCCACACTTAAACTTTCCATGTGCAAGATTGAATCTATTTAAAAAAGTTATTTCATAAGAAGCCAAAAAGTGCAAAAACAATAATGTTCGTGTTGGAGGAGTTGTGAATGACTGCAGGGCTACAGCATTAGGTACACCTGCAGACTGCAGGTGTACCTATATCACAACTCCTCCAACACGAACATTATTGTTTTTGCACTTTTTGGCTTCTTATTAAATAACTTTTGTAACCTATTTTTATGGGCTTTCCTCTTTGTGATGTTAAGTTCCTGTTATGCGCTGTTATACAGTATATGCCTTGAGCTCTTATTTTGAAGGCGCTAAGAGCGGAAGTGATGACACGTTGGAGTGGAGCGGAGGTTTTTGAAAGAAGGTAAATAAAGTGGTCCTCGTGTAAACTGGAGCCTCCGTGTTTGTTATTTTGTAGTTTCATACAGTATAGGCGACATTTATAAACCCTCAGTTACACTTTTTTAAATAGATTCAATCTTGCACGTGGAAAGTTTAAGTGAGGGCTTTAGTTGATATAACACTCCCGTCAGGGGGTGCATTAATCCAGCACAACAGCGGCACATGGACTTCATTTATAAGTAAAGGTAAGACCATAATAACGTTTTTTTTATTAAATGTGCTTTTTTGTGTGCTACGGTTTGTATGTGTAAAGTTAAAGTTAAGTTAAAGTACCAATGATTGTCACACACACACTAGGTATAATGAAATGTGTCCTCTGCATTTGACCCATCCCCTTGATCACCCCCTGGGAGATGAGGGGAGCAGTGGGCAGCAGTGGCGCAGCGCCCGGGAATAATTTTTGGTGATTTAACCCCCAATTCCAATCCTTGATGCTGAGTGCCAAGCAGGGAAGAATGCTGGTATGAGCTTTTAAACATAACCCGTTAACTTCTGCCAATCAAATGGTGAATAAGATACTCTTTAGGGTTCATATGTTTGTAAATCTGACTGTGATGAAGTAAGTGCCTCACTAGCCATGAACCTCTCTGCACGTCACTGATAATGATGCAATATGTACATACAGCTAGCCTAAATAGCATGTTAGCATTGATTAGCTTGCAGTCATGTACTGACCAAATATGCCTGATTAGCACTCCAACAAGTCAATACATCAACAAAGCTCACCTTTGTGCATTCACGCACAGCATGAAACTTTTGGTGAACAAAATGAGACAAAGAAGGAGAGGAAGATTTTACATGCAAACAAACTGTTGCATGACAGTCCACACTATGGTGAGTTCAAGAACCGCCAAAATTAGTAGGACAAAACGATGTTCACCAAATACTCATATTAAACATATTAAACAGTGGGCTTTATAACAATTGGAAATGTTTGTGTCATGTTTGTCCTCAAACAAAAAACATACTATAACAAAAAAAATTATATTTCCCCCATCTTTTTCCATTTTCAATGTGTGCAAGCTTTTGACCACAAACTTGGTCACTGTTCGGTGACATTCACGTAGCGGCTGACATGAACTGAAGCGAGTACTGCCTGCCTCGGAGCCAGTCAGAATCTGTCTCTCTTTGGGTTGTACGGTATACTGGTACTATCATAGTACCGCAGTACTAATGAATTAAAAACAATACTACATACAATACTATATATATATATATGTATTTTATTATATATATATAAACTGTATATAAATAAAATAAATACTTGAATTTCAGTGTTCATTTATTTACACATATACATACACATAACACTCCTCTACTCATTGTTGTATTTGAAAGTGCAAAGCTTTGCAGCCAGTAGCACAGCCTTTGAAGGAGCATAGGTATGGGCAGCATCTGTGACATTTAATTTGCAGGAAAGGAGTGAGTTTAGGGTTGAATTGTCCATCCTCGTTCTATTCTCTGTCACTCGTCGTCGCCATGACTGCCTCTTCTTCGTTCTTCTGCTTCGTCTCTATCTTGTTGTGTGTGCAGTTGTGCACTCTCCAAAAGCCACTGATGTTATAACGTGACTGGGCCGGTACGCTGTTTATATGAAGGAAAAGCGGACGTGACGACAGGCTGTCCTCACTCAGGTCTGCACGGGCCTGGCGGGGGCGTGCCTTAAGTCCGGCTGGAAATCGGGAGAAATTCGGGAGAATGGTTGTCCCGGGAGATTTTCGGGAGAGGCACTGAAATTCGGGAGTCTCCCGGAAAATTCGGGAGGGTTGGCAAGTATGGTGCAATGACTGAATGTTGTAACAAATTCCTACAATTTGTGCTTTATCTTTAACACTATGTGTTTTACCTGTTACCTGTCGTATTTGTGCAGTTTCAGCCATAGTAGTATTTTTAGTATTTACTAATGATTGTATTTGTCTTAAAGGCCTACTGAAATGCGATTTTCTTATTCAAACGGGGATAGCGGGTCCATTCTATGTGTTATACTTGATCATTTCGCGAAATTGCCATATTTTTGCTGAAAGGATTTAGTAGAGAACATCGACGATAAAGTTCGCAACTTTTGGTCGCTGATAAAA
Source organism: Nerophis lumbriciformis (assembly GCF_033978685.3). Lineage (NCBI taxonomy): Eukaryota > Metazoa > Chordata > Actinopteri > Syngnathiformes > Syngnathidae > Nerophis > Nerophis lumbriciformis. The sequence goes on along the minus strand of NC_084549.2, from coordinate 43,417,535 downwards.
AAGCCTTGCCTGTACCGGAAGTAGCAGACGAGTAGCGTGACGTCACAGGTTGTGGAGCTCCTCACATCTGCACATTGTTTACAATCATGGCCACCAGCAGCGAGAGCGATTCGGACCGAGAAAGCGACGATTTTCCCATTAATTTGAGCGAGGATGAAAGATTTGTGGATGAGGAAAGTGAGAGTGAAGGACTAGAGGGCAGTGGGAGCGATTCAGATAGGGAAGATGCCAGTGACGTGCAGTCACTAGAGGCAGGTGAGGCAGGGCCTCACCTGCCATCATGGAAAGAAAAAAAATGTAAAAAGAAAAAAAAAAAATTAAATTGTTATATGTATCCAGTGATTATACTATAAAGTTATTTTCCATTTAACTTCACCAGTTTTAGATTATTTTTATTCAAATTCACATTTGCCGTTCAAATACTGAGAAGAGACGGTGCGGTGAACAGCAGCCAGTTGAGGCACGTCACTCAGTGCCTCAACATGGATTGCGCAATGACTCGGCTAACTGCTGGCCTGCTGTGCAGTGAGACTGTATTGCTATATGAACTATATTATACATTTCCATAGTTTAGTTAGCTGAGGTATATAATGTACAGTGTATTTTGTCAACAACTATGTGTGTAAAGTATTTCTTGTGCTGAGTGATCATAAAACGGCTGCAAAAGACGCACTGGCTGAGGCTCGCCTCCTGCACCCCCGCCGTAGAATTGTTATATCAACTAAAGTGTGACGACCGGGGCGCATGGTGATGCGGGGCTCGCTCTCCCAGGAATGCAGATCGGGCTTCGGACACAGCGTGCAGGTAAGAAATGATTTATTTAAGAAATAAATTATACTGGAATAAACAAAAACGTGCTCATAGCACGGAAGGCAAAAACTAAAGGAGCTAGCGTGGGAGCTAGAAGGTAAAAAGGAGTCTAGCGTGGAAGCTAGCAGGTTCAGAGCAGGAAACAAAAGTCGTCATCTGTTGTGTGAAAACAAACTAGGAAGCAAGACAGAATGACAGGGAAGGCAGGCTTAAATAATAATGTCAGTGATGACAAACGTCGGGAACACACGCGGCAGGTGAAAATAATAAGCAGCTATGGCAACAAACTCAGGTGTACAAAACAGGCACTCAAGGAGTCCAAAACTAACAAAAAACACAAGTACCTCGAAAACTTAAACAAAAATATGATCCGGGCAGCGGATCATAACATAAAGCCCACACTTAAACTTTCCACGTGCAAGATTGAATCTATTTAAAAAAAAATATTTCATAAGAAGCCAAAAAGTGCAAAAACAATAATGTTGGTGTTGGAGGAGTTGTGAATGACCGCAGGGACACAACATTAAATACACCTGCAGACTGCAGGTGTACCTAATTCACAACTCCTCCAACACGAACATTATTGTTTTTGCACTTTTTGGCTTCTTATTAAATAACTTTTGTAACCTATTTTCATGGGCTTTCCTCTTTGTGATGTTACGTTCCTGTTATGCGCTGTTACAATATATGCCTTGAGCTCTTATTTTGAAGGCGCTAATAGCGGAAGTGATGTCACGTTGCGGAGGATTTTGAAAGAAGGTAAATAAAGTGGTCCTCGTGTAAACTGGAGCCTCCGTGTTTGTTATTTTGTAGTTTCATACAGTATAGGCGACATTTATAAACCCTCGGTTACACTTTTTTAAATAGATTCAATCTTGCACGTGGAAAGTTTAAGTGAGGGCTTTAGTTGCGGCGCATGGACTTAATTTCTAAGTAAAGGTAAGACCATAATAACGTTTTTTTTGTTAAATGTGCTTTTTTGTGTGCTACAGTTTGTATGTGTAAAGTTAAAGTTAAGTTAAAGTACCAATGATTGTCACACACACACTAGGTGTAATGAAATGTGTCCTCTGCATTTGACCCATCCCCTTGATCACCCCCTGGGAGGTGAGGGGAGCAGTGGGCAGCAGCGGCGCCGCGCCTGGGAATCATTTTTGGTGATTTAACCCCCAATTCCAACCCTTGATGCTGAGTGCCAAGCAGGGAAGAATGCTGGTATGAGGTTTTAAACATAACCCGTTAACTGCTGCCAATCAAATGGTGAATAAGATACTCTTTAGGGTTCATATGTTTGTAAATCTGACTGCGATGAAGTCAGTGCCTCACCAGCCATCAACCTCACCGCACGTCACTGGAAGATGCTGTGAGAGGCGGGTGGGACCTGATATTCAGCTGGGAATGACTAAAACAGTAAATAAACACAAGACATATATATACTCTATTAACCACAACACAACCAGGTTTATATTTAAAATGCCACAAATTAATCCCGCATAACAAACACCTCCCCCCTCCCGTCCATATAACCCGCCAATACAACTCAAACACCTGCACAACACTCAATCCCACAGCCCAAAGTACCGTTCACCTCCCCAAAGTTCATACGCACACATATTTCCCCAAAGTCCCCAAAGTTACGTACGTGAGACTTTTTGAGACTTTTATTAGTAGGTTGCACAGTGAAGTACATATTCCGTACAATTGACCACTAAATGGTAACACCCGAATAAGTTTTTCAACTTGTTTAAGTCGGGGTCCACTTAAATTGATTCATGATACAGATATATACTATCATATATACTATCATCATAATACAATCATCACACAAGATAATCATCAGGGTGTATACATTGAATTATTTACGTGACATGCATATAGCGGCACGCACGTACGGGCAAGCGATCAAATGTTTGGAAGCGTACTCACGGTACCGCGTCTGCGTATCCAACTCAAAGTTCTCCTGGTAAGAGTCTCTGTTGTCCCAGTTCTCCACAGGCCAATGGTAAAGATTGACTGTCATCTTTCGGGAATGTAAACAATGAAACACCGGCCGTGTTTGTGTTGCTAAAGTCGGCCGCAATACACCGCTTTCTTCTTTGCTGTCTCCATTGTTCATTGAACAAATTGCAAAAGATTCACCAACACAGATGTCCAGAATACTGTGGAATTTTGCGATGAAACAGACGACTTAATAGCTGGCAACCATGCTGTCTCAAAATGTCCCCTCTACAATCCGTGACGTCACGCGCAGGCGTCATCATACCGAGACGTTTTCAGCAGGATATGTCGCGCGAAATTTAAAATTGCACTTTAATAAACTAACCTGGCCGTATTGGCATGTGTTGCAATGTTAAGATTTCATCATTGATATATAAACTATCAGACTGCGTGGTCGGTAGTAGTGGGTTTCAGTAGGCCTTTAAAGGGGGGCCACACTTTTTTGGGAATTTTGCTTATCGTTCACAATCATTATGAGAGATAAGTACACACGTGTCTTTTTTTTTTTAGATGATAAAAAAAATGCTTGGAAGATGCGGCTAATGGGAGTCATTATCACCGTCGCCTTCAAAGCCCTGTAAAACAACTTCAAAACCCTCCATCAACGTTTTATATACACACTGCAAGTCTACATATAGTAACAGACACGTTCATAACAATATGTAATATGTACAATATATGACCGTATTTTGGTCGTTTTAAACATTGCCAGAACTAATTGCAGCACATGTCCGACTTCTGACAACAACTATGTATTCCTACTTCTGGAAACAAAGTATGTTTTAATCATGTCACATTCGGTAAGACATTTATTTTTGGACAAATGAGGATTCACAACCTTATCTTTTTTTATCTGAATATATGGAGGAGGAACTGCTGGTTCTAGAATTGAGAACGAAGGAAGAGTGAGACGTTGGAGCAGACGGAAGCCGAGAGAGTGAGGTGAAAGTGACTCGAAGCTGCAAATGTGGAATTTGAAGCCATGCTATTTCGACATAAATGGTGTGATTACCCAAATAAACCCGAAAAAACATCCCTGGCCAGCTGGACTAAAGAGACAACTGTCCATTGAGTGAGTAACTTTAATATTGATCATGATACACGCAGCACATCATGCATGTTATTACAACTACAGTACATATGCTGTCTGGCTAGCTGTGTACAAACAAAAGATGACATGTTGGCTAATACTTGACAGATACGGTAATATGATTGTATATGTTTTTCAGTCAGTAAGATTGGTGTCTTATTGCATTGTGTTCTGCATTACAAACTCAAATATGTTTTGTGTCATCGTAGAAGCTAGCTTATCTCTTTCCGTAGTTAGCTTTTACTGATAATACCGTAGCACGCCAATCATACTTGCCAACCCTCCCGAATTTTCCAGGAGACTCCCGAATTTCAGTGCCTCTCCCGAAAATCTCAGAATTTCTCCCGATTTCCAGCCGGACAACAAGGCACGCCCCCTCCAGGTCTATGCGGACCTGAGTGAGGACAGCCAGTCGTCACGTCCGCTTTTCCTCCATATAAACAGAGTGCCGGCCCAGTCACGTTATAACATCTACTGCTTTTGGAGAGTGCACAACTGCACACACACCAAGAAGGAGACGAAGCAGAAAAACGAAGAAGAGACAGTCATGGCGACGACGAGTAAGAAGAAGAAGTACGCTTGCAAGTCATCAGAGAGTATGTTGAGCATGGTTAGAAAGATAGTGACAAAGAATAGAACGAGGATGGGCAACTCAACCCTAAACTCACTCCTTTCCTGCAAATTAAATTTCACAGATGCTGCCCATACCTATGCTCCTTCAAAGGCTGTGCTACTGGCTGCAAATCATTGCACTTTCAAATTATATATATATATATATATATATATATATATATATATATATATATATATATATATATATATATATATATATAAGAAACCCTTGAATTTCAGTGAATTCTGGCTATAAATATACTCCTCCCCCTTAAATGTTTCTACTGAGGTAGCATCTCTAATTGTTATCGGGAGGGCATTCCAGAGTACTGGAGCCCGAATAGAAAACGCTCTATAGCCCGCAGACTTTTTTTAGGCTCTGGGAATCACTAATAAGCCGGAGTTCTTTGAAAGCAGATTTCTGGCCGGGACATATGGTACAATACAATCAGCAAGATAGGATGGAGCTACACCGTTTAGTATTTTATACGTAAGTAGTAAAACCTTTAAGTTACATCTTAAGTGCACAGGTGAGCCAGTATAGGCGTAATATGATCAAACTTTCTTGTTCTTGTCAAAAGTCTAGCAGCCGCATTTTGTACCAACTGTAATCTGTAGTTTTTATTAGCATTTATGTAATCGAGGAACAGCATTTCATGATTGATATCCATAAATGAACATGCTCAATACATGACACTAGAATAAGCTCAATTGTAATTGCAGAGTGTGGGTGTACATTGCTTGTTCATTTTGCTAAAGGATAAGAATAAGAGTTAGCGTGCAGCATTTAACTCTTTTAACTGCTTTTGCTGATATAAGCTAACCTGTATAACAGCAACACGCACTCATAACACGCTGTTAAAGACCTTGATTGGCTGTGTGTGAACCCTATCACAGTGTAACAACCTAACAGTGAAAGTTTATGTGTGGTCTTGGTGTGGTCCGACTGTTTTTTTTGGACCGTGAACACATCTTTGGCTGAGCCGAGTGTGTGCGTCTTTTGGCGTAAATTAAAGAAAGCGGCTGCTGTCAATAGGACTTATAGTTTGTTTGTTTTGGTGTGGTTACGACAGATAGTGGACAGTTTTGCTTGACAGTAGTTTTGTCGCTGATGTTGTTTTGGTGTGGTTGTGTCACGGCTCGAGTGCATGCCGCTGCAAATTCCTCAACACACTGCGCTGAGCACGCCACTGTCCGCGCACCTGCGCGCTCCGCTCAATCTACAATCAACACACCTGACGCTGATGAGGCTCCACTCTTCTTAAGCCAGCACAACCTACGTTCCAGTGCCAGAACGTAGCGACCTGTATCGTACAGTAAGCCTTTACGTCTCTAGCTCCCTCTCCATGTGTATACTCGCTCTCTGTGTTTCCCCTCTTCTGTACTCATTGTGTCCTGTCCTATGTCGTCATTCCGTAGTTCCTCTTTGTTCCCTGGATTCGAGCTGTGTGTTTCGTCTCCCCGTATTCTCTCTGGTCTTCTTGCTGCTTTCCTGGATCTCGACCTCTCGCCTGGACACGGACTCTGACGCCTCGCTCCTGCCCTTGACTTCTTGCTTGCCCACAGACCTCTGTGCCTGCTTTGCCCCTTCTGGACTTCCGCACCTCTCACAATACGCACCTTCAACATTGTACGGTCACATCGTGTCACGGTTGAAAAAGGTTAGTGGAGCAAATTTATCTGCTTGATAATCTTTTACGATGAAAAGTGGGATATAAACGTTATCCGCTGCGGCCTATAATGTGAAGAAGCAACAACTTCCAACTTCGTTCAACATTTGAAGATGCACAAAGAAGGATACGTTTTGAATGTAAGATAACGTTTATTGGCTAAGTAACGTGTCTTTTATTTACTGTGTAGTTAAATCAGTGAGGCTGTAAACTCACTGCTAACGCTATAACCATAGACATCTTATAAGTAGACGCAGCATCGAGCGCTACTGCCTACTGGCGCTGACGAGACACGGGGCAGCCATCTTGGAGTGGTGATCCACTTCAAGTGCAATTTATTTGGCAGGAGCAATGAACTGTCGGCGCATTTAATTCATCTTACCTCACTGAATACCACTGATTTTCAAGCGCTATTTTGTCATACGACATGTTTCGCCGTGTTTTATTATTCATAGTTTGCTTAACAGTAATAGAATATTCTTATATGCTATAAGTGACCAGACGTCCGAGATCAAAACTGGTAATATAATCCCAGAGAAGGGGGAAAAAAATGGTCAGCTATTTTTAAATTCAGGAAACAATATGATTAGGTTATATATACATGCGTATATCCTACATAAAGAATGTATGAATACATTAGATATATATATCTTATAGACTGTATCTCTGTTGCAGCAGCAGCAGAGAGTTTATTCTATCTTGACACTTTGTGTTGATATTTTGTATAACATTCTTCCCTTAAATGATAATGTTTACAGTGATTGTTTTATATGTATTTTTTATGTATGTCACTTTGGATAAAAGCGTCTGCCAAATACTTAAACATAAACATATATAAACACCTGAAAGTCTTTATGTCAGCTAAAACCACCAATCAGTTTCACTGCATTCAGAATAAAACCAAATTCTGTCTTACCCAAAAATGTTAGTATTTGAATATTGTTACTTGAAGACTTATTCCTGGTTACAATTATACTGTTAAGAAAGTATTGTCTTATACTTTGCCTAAAATGAGAATGCATCATAATCAGTGGCGGCTGGTGAATTTTGTTTTAGGTGGGGCCGAAAGTTTGTAAACCAAACCCCTGTAGGAGGGTCATCCTCCCCCTGAAGATTTATTTGTGATTTTCACATACAAATATTGAAGATCTTTGCTCCTTCTCAACTCTGTGGTAATATTCTTTTCACAAAATACATCCAATAGTACGTTAATGTTAAATCTTACTTGTGAAAAGTAATCCCCCGATTCCTATTTTCAACAGTCCGCTCATTTGAGCAGGAAAACGCTGAACACCATCTTTGTTTTCTACCTGTCAACTGTCAGTTTAGGCTGCTCGCCGACTCCTCATCACCACTTCAAGATGGTGGCCAAATTGCTTGCGTCACAGCAGCCAATGCTGCGTCTACTTATAAGATGTCTATGGTTATAACGTCATTGCAAACGCGGCAATCTGTTGCGTCCACTGCAGTTCGCTACATTATTCATACTTTTTGTCAAGTGATTTTTTTTAAGCAGGGTTGCATGAGGTACCTACACATAACGTTACGTTAGTCAATGTATCACACACAGTAACGTAACGTTAGACGGCGGTCAGCAGCACCGCGTATTTTAGCCACCTACAAAAAGACAAACATAGTCAAATAAAGGTCAGTTAAAATGTATACCATATTAAGAATATGTGTACATATTGCATAGGCTCCTGACATCTAAAAAGTACAACTCTGTTCATTGTTATGTTCATGTATTTGTTGTGTTTTTCATGTGTACGCACACATCAACACATATACAGTATGAGATGAGATCAATGAGATAAGATAAGAACAGGATAGAAACTGCTGTGGAACTAGTTACAATGTGATATGCCATGGAAATACAATGTTAACACTTTTGTGCAAATAAGTACAGTTGCACTTGTTTTTGCAAATGTGTTTATTCTGTAAAGGAATGAGTTAAATGTTTAAAATGACTGGTTAATAGTGCTATTATGAAGTGCAATGTCAGCACTATTTTTTCCCTGCAATTTCAAATGCACTTGTTTTAATAAATAAATACAGCGTTTTAAAAGCATACACAATCTGTGTAAATATATTAGTCTGTGGTTAAAAGGACTTGAAAGGACTCGAAACTCAAAATGCAGGACTTGGGACTTGACTTGAGACTTTCCAGTCTTGACTCTGGACTTGACTCGGGACTTGCCTGTCTTGACTCGGGACTTGACTCGAGACTTGAGGGCAAAGACTTGAGACTTACTTGTGACTTGCAAAACAATGACTTGGTCCCACCTCTGCTAAATACCATCCTGCTGTGATTTTTTTATCATAATAATTTGATCAATAATTTTGGCGATGGCTCTGGCTTGAGCATCTGCCCCCAAAGTCCCTGTGCACATACCTCATCTTTGGAAATTCTAATGCGCTTCATAATGTTTTCATAGACTTGACAAACACTGAACAAGTCCAAACTAATAATACATTAAACCTTAATGTTGTTGTTGTCCATCTCCTTGTGTGTCCTATTTCTCTGAGTCACAAAGCTTCTTGGTGATCGAAGAACGATCGGAAGTGCATCAATGCATGTCACAGCAGCTGTAATGTGCAGTGCTTTAGAAAGTGCAACACTTTTTGTAATTTCCAGGGAAACATTTTGATGAAAGACTCCATGAGTATAAGAAAAATAATAACATGAAATTGATACAGAGAGAGGGAGAGAGAGAGAGAGAGAGAGAAAGGAGGTGTGTTTACTGACGCCTACATTGTCACATGACTTACAGGAAAGCAGTTGTTGATCGCTCTCACTTTTGCTTTGTCTTCCTGTCTTTCGTGTCATTTTTCTTCCACCTTCCAGTCTTTGTGTTTCATAAAGTACAAACTACAGGATAGTGACTCAGCGAACAGGAAATAGGAGATTTTTTTTGTATAAATCATTTTGCAACACTACAATCTGGGCCAGCCCAAGCCTTTTAGGGGCCCCAAACAAAATTGTGTTTGAAGCCCCATTGCAGCCTTTAATATCAAGTTTCCAAGTTTGCAACTTGTAAGAGTGACTATGTGGGTGTTTTTTCATGTCTAAAGGGCTTTCCTAATGTAAAAAAAAACTATTTAGAAAGTCCTAAAGCCTTTAGCTATAACAGGGGTAGGGAACCTATGGCTCTCGAGCCAGATGTGGCTCTCAGATAAATCTTAGCTGACATTGCTTAACATGATAAGTAATGAATAATTACGCCGGTAATCACGATGTTAAAAATAACGTTCAAAATATAAAACATTCTCATGCATTTGAATCCATCCATCTGTTTGTACCGCACCTGTTCAAGAAATAACAATGTTATTAAAAATAATTAGAGACTTATTATATTCTAAAAATGTTGGTCTCACTTAAAAATGCACGCATTTAGTTGTCCATCCATCCATCCATTTTCTACCACTTGTCCCTTTTTGGGGTCGCGGGGGGTCGCTGGAGCCTATCTCAGCTGAAGAGGGCGGAAGGCGGTGTACACCCTGGACAAGTTGCCACCTCATCACAGGGCCAACACAGATAGACAGACAACATTCACACTCACATTCACACACGAGGGCCAATTTAGTGTTGCCAATCAACCTATCCCCAGGTGCATGTCTTTGGAGGAAGGCGGAGTACCCGGAGGGAACCCACGCAGTCACGGGGAGAACATGCAAACTCCACCCAGAAAGATCCCGAGCGCAGGATCGAACCCCGGACCTTCGTATTGTGAGGCAGATGCACTAACCCCTCTTCCACCGTGCTGCCCGCATCTAGTTGTATTCAGTGTTAAAAAATATGATATGGCTCTCAATACATTTTAAAATATTTGGCTTTCATGGCTCTCTCAGCCAAAAAGGTTCCTGAACCCTGAGCTATAACAATTACTACTTGGCGGCAAACGGCCAGTCCCAGAACCAAATAAGAGCAATAAATAAGGGTTTACTGTATTAAAGTTAAAGTTAAAGTACCAATGATTGTCACACAGTGTCTGCTCTGAGATCGGTAGGTTGTGAGTTCAAACCCCGGCCGAGTCATACCAAAGACTGTAAAAATGGGACCCATTACCTCCCTGCTTGGCACTCAGCATCAAGGGTTGGAATTGGGGGTTAAATCACCAAAAATGATTCCCGGGCGCGGCCACCGCTGCTGCTCACTGCTTCCCTCACCTCCCAGGGGGTGAAAAAGTTGTCATAAAATACTGCAATTTAAAAGGTTTGAAAAGGATATTTTGCAGAGAGTCATTTCTATTACTCTTAGCGACAAGAAGTAGATTTGACTACAGGAGCCTGAGTGAGAGCATAACCCCAAATTTCCACTGAATGCGGAAAAGCCGCGGACCGGCTTTACCGTCTAGCAATCCCCACCGCCGTTCTTTTGCGGCTCCGTCGTGCAGTAAAATAGGGCACATTTTTACAAGATCTCGCGAATAATCCCGTGACAAGGGAGATAGTATTAAAGCAGACCACAAAACGTTTATTCTGTCCTTCCAGAGAAGCAGAAGCAAATAAAACTCGGTCCTGCCAATTTATTTTTTTGTAGCAAGCAACAATACGACAGCGACATCATCCCTGGCGAGGGTGTCACACAACCAGTCCTCTGCTCTCCCGCTCTCCGTATACAGCTGGTATTTGACACAGGCCCGTATATCCCCATTGAGCTGCCTGGGATATGCCTGTACATTATTCTTTAATTTTGGACCTCCATAATCAGCAGGTCCTCATCCATTTGTGTCAACAAGACGAAATTAAGTCGAAAAACCTTTGACAAGTTCATGTTCGTCGCCGCTAGGGTTGTACGGTATACCGGTATTAGTATAGTACCGCGATACTAATGAATCATATTCGGTACTATACCGCCTCTGAAAAGTACCGGTCCGCGACGAACATGTTCGGCAGCGCACAATCACAGAGTACCTACAAACAGACACAGTGTGTAGACAGAAAAGGGAGAATGGACGCATTTTGGCTTAAAAAGTAACGATAAAGGTGAAGTTATAACACTGAAACGCCCTCAGGAAGAGGTGCTTTAAGACATGGCTAGCTAGCGGCTAACGTCCATCTCAGTCTGCAGTGTTTTAGCTACTTCTAAATCACTAATCATCGCCTCCATGGCGACAAATAAAGTACGTTTCTTACAAGTATCATCCCTGCAGGATGAGGAATAACTAAACATGCTTCACTACACACCGTAGTTTACCTGCGTCAAAATGTAAACAAACGCCATTGGTGGATCTACACCTAACACCCACTGTAATGATACCAAGTACAGGAGCGATTCTAGTCGATACTTCTATGATTACGTCAACATTTTTTGGCATCACAATATTTTATGTTTGTTTTTTTCAAATTTATGTTATGTTTATAAACTCAGGAAATACGTTCCTGGACACATGAGGACTCTGAATATGATCCTGTAACGACTTGGTATCGGATTGATACCCAAATGTGTGGTATCATCCCAAACTATTTTAAAGCATCAACAGAAGAATAAGAGATTATTACATTTTTACAAAAGTGTAGATAGAACATGTTAAAAGAGAAACTAACCAGATATTAACAGTAAATAAACAAGTACATTATTAATTAATTTTCTACCACTTGTCCTTAATAATCTTGACAAAATAATAGAATGGAAAGTGACACAATATGTTACTGCATATGTTAGCAGAATAAATTAGGAGCCTTTGTTTGCTTACTTACTAATAAAAGACAAGTTATCTAGTATGTTCACTATGTTATTTAAGGATTAAATTGCAATAAGAAACATATGTTTAATGCACCCTCAGATTTTTTGTTGAAATAAAGCCAGTAATGCAATTTTTTGTGGTCCTCTTTGTAGAAATCAGTGACACACACACGGCTGTCCACTTCAGTGGTGTAGACTTTACTGAACCAACTGCGCATGCCCCGAACACACGTACACAACTACGGATGCCCATAAGAGACATCCACTACACTCTTTATTTAGAAAAGTACCGAAAAGTATCGAAATAATTTTGGTACCGTTACCAAAATATTCTAGTCGTTGCCCATTAGGACCTTTGAAAGTGTAAAATACTATCTGCCTTGAAGATGGAGTATTTTATTTTGAAATTAAACTAGATAACACAAGTTTGCGTTTGTGCACGACTTACTGTCAGATTTTAGCTGAGTTAAACGGATCTGTTGCGGCGTCCGGAAAAAAATAGAAGCTCTGCGTATATTTAGAGCTGGAATGCGGGACTGCAACGGCATGTCAGTTACGTTCTGCGGGCAGTGGAAATTGACACAGGACTTAAATAAACACGGAAAGATGCTCCAGCACCTCCATAAGGGACAAGCGGTAGAAAATGGATGGATGGATGGGTTTTACAAATGATGCAAAAACTGTATTTACTAATAATAATTACATATGAAGAATAAACAAAAAGAGAACAATGACAACTACAATCCAGATCAATAGTCAAGTGTTTATAATCCGGATGATGTTCATGTGAAAAGGTAAAAAAAAATAGGTTGATATGTCCAAGGGGAAATAAAAGTGTTTGATAAATCCTATTGCAGTGAAGCCAATTCAAAATGACGGTCCTACTTCGGCATTAATTGAAAAAGTAAACAAAACACAATAAATGGGCAAAAATATAAAATAAAAAAAAGAGACTATATCCTTGGGGGAAAGGTATGGCTACAATATAAACTTAAATGGTTAGGTCGTTTTGGAATTTTGGTCGTAAATCTGACACAGTGATGGAGTTCGAAGTAATGCTATTTGGGCTTTTACATGGACGCAGCTGTGATGCTGCTAAACCGAACTAAAACTATTACAAAGGACATGTTTAGTCACACTGAATAAAAGTTAAGCAGAAACAATTTTATCCATGACATCATTTTAGTCCAACAAAGTAGAACATGCAAACACCTGCAGTGCACGACAACCACGATGATGATCAGCTACTGAAGTGAACGCTCGCCCAGACCAGAGGTTCTCAAACTTGTTTCACCATGAACCACCTCAAAAAAACTTGGCTCTCCAAGTCCCACCATAATGACCCACATTCAAATAAAGTAGCGCAGTAGGCCTAATTATTTGTTTTTAAAAAAGACAGAAGTTTTATTAAACAAGTATAGTTCATATTTTTGACCACTGTAACATTCAGTGACGTGCGGTGAGGTTGATGGCTGGTGAGGCACTGACTTCATCACAGTCAGATTTACAAACATATGAACCCTAAAGAGTATCTTATTCACCATTTGATTGGCAGCAGTTAACGGGTTATGTTTAAAAGCTCATACTAGCATTCTTCCCTGCTTGGCACTCAGCATCAAGGGTTGGAATTGGGGGTTAAATCACCAAAAATTATTCCCGGGCGCGGTGCCGCTGCTGCCCACTGCTCCCCTCACCTCTCAGGGGGTGAAGAAGAGGATGGGTCAAATGCAGAGGACACATTTCACCACACCTAGTGTGTGTGTGACAATCATTGGCACTTTAGCTTAACTTTAACTTTACACATACAAACTGTAGCACACAAAAAAGCACATTTAATTAAAAAAAACTTATTATGGTCTTACCTTTACTTATAAGTGCGGGAACAGTGGTGTTCGTGTTGGAGGAGTTGTGAATAAATGAAATATGAAATCTGTGCTGCAGTCTGCAGGTGTACCTAATGTTGTGTCCCTGCAGTCGTTCACGGCTCCTCCGGCGCGAGTATTGTTGTTTTTGCACTTTTTGGCTTCTTGTTAAGTGACTTTTTTTGGGTGGATTCGGTCTTGCACGTGGAGGGCTTGGGTGTGGGCTTTTGGTTGGTGTGGTGCTCCCGTCGGGGGGTGCACTCTGCGCGGGGGTGCATTAACCGGCACCAGGAGGCGGGATTACTGCGAGCCTCACACAGTGCGTCTTCGCAGCAGTTTTATGATTGCTCAGCACAAGAAATACGTTACACACATACAGTTGTTGACAAAATACACTGTACATTATATACCTCAGCTAACTAAACTATGGAAATGTATAATATAATTCATATAGCAATACGGTCTCACTGCACAGCAGGCCAGCAGTTAGCCGAGTCCGCAATCCATGTTGAGGCACAACTGAGTGACGTGCCTCAACTGGCTGCTGATCACCACACCGTCTCTTCTCAGTATTTGAACGGCAAATGTGAAAATTCAGCGATTTTGAATAAAAATAATCGAAAACTGGTGAAGTTAAATGGAAAATAACTTTATAGTATAATCACTGGATACATATAACAATTTAATTAATTAGTTTTCTTTTTACATTTTTTTTCTTTCCATGATGGCAGGTGAGGCGGCGCCTCACCTGCCTCTAGTGACTGCACGTCACTGGTAACATTACACAGTTTGAATATAGGAAAATAACACTGCACCGTATTTTTCAGGCGATAGTGCGCACCAGATTGTAAGGCGCACTGCCGATGAGCGGGTCTATTCACGTCTATTTTCATATAAGAAGTGCACCGGATTATATTATATATTATGATGTTTTTTCTACATTTAAAACACGTCCTTGTGGTCTACATAACATGTAATGGCGGTTATTTGGTCAAAATGTTGAATAGATGATGTTTTACAGATCTACTTCAAATTACTTTCTGACCGTTGCTTCAGAATGTGCCGTTTTGTGGGCAGTCTTATTTACGTGCCTCCACTTTGACAGTGTCTTCTCCCTGTCATCTTTGCTGTAATGTTTAGCGCTTCAATAGCGAGTGTGCTGACAGATCAAGGTAGAACTGTACGCAACTGTATTTATTTATAACTTTGTTTAAGAAATGGCAAGGGTGGAGGATGAATGCCTCACAACAAGAGGATAGAGAAAAAGAAGAAGCTTATTCACTAAATTTTCGGGACTTATGCAGATCCTAAATACATAGCAGCGGGATGAATAGATAAGAAAAGTTGGTTTTGCATAATATTGCGAAACAAAACGGCAGATAATATGTCTCCTAATAGGTGCCATTTTGGGGTCCTTATACACACACCATAATAATAACTGTAAGTTGAAGCATAGTATGTCTTTTGATTGATTGATTGAAACTTTTATTAGTAGATTGCACAGTACAGTACATATTCCGTACAATTGACCACTAAATTGTAACACCCGAATAAGTTTTTCAACTTGTTTAAGTCGGGGTCCACGTTAATCAATTCATGGTAAATGGTCTGACTACGGTAGCCGTAATGCTCCGTATTCCATCAAGCGGTGTGGCTTCGTAGCTTACCAAAGTAGTACTAATACATTTTGACAGATATTTGAGCGCTATTTGTAATGTTCTATATTCTCAATGAAACATTAAAAGTTTTGGGATTGCTTGCTAATCTAGTATTTGCTTGAGTCATTTATTGAACAGGCATCAACCTGCAGTCCACACGAATATCTTATGTGTGACTGCCATCTACTAGTCACACTTATCATTACACCATGTACCAAATAAAATAGCTTCAAGTGTTATGATTTGTCACACCAGCTTAGAGTCTGTGTATTATTCTCCTTAGTTTAGTAGCCTGTTAGGTTTTTCAATGCTCCCTTGGTTACGTTTTCTTGTTGCTAGTTGGTTGATTGGCCACACCTGCTCTCTGTTTATTGATTAGCGTCCTCACCTGGTTTTGCCCCTAATCACTCCCCTTTATATTCTGGTGTTTTCCTTGTTTTAGTTGCTGGCCCATTGTTCGCTACAGACGACGGTTTGTTTGTTGGTTTTGTTGTTTGTTTCACACTACGTAGGTTTTTTTCACTCTGCTATCTTCATGCCACGCTAAACCAGCATCCAGTTTATGTTATGTTGCGTTGTATTAGTGATGGTCAGATGAAGCCTCATGAGGCATTGAACCATTTCAGCCAATTGGCTCGAAAATTTCTCAAAGCGACAACGCATGCTTCGGCACAAGACTCCTCCTGCTGGTCAAATGTATAATTACAAACAGCCGCATCTTTACCACTGAATGTGTGATGCATTGAAATGTTGCGTCTATTATGGCTCTTGGAAATGACAATAAATGTTTGACAAAATGGTTTTGCTTGGTAAATCAACAAATACACACCCCGTTTCCATATGAGTTGGGAAATTGTGCTAGATGTAAATATAAACGGAATACAATGATTTGCAAATCCTTTTCAACCCATATTCAATTGAATGCACTACAAAGACAAGATATTTGATGTTCAAACTCATATACTTTATTTTTTTTTGCAAATAATAATTAACTTAGAATTTCATGGCTGCAACACTTGCCAAAGTAGTTGGGAAAGGGCATGTTCACCATTGTGTTACATGGCCTTTCCTTTTAACAACACTCAGTAAATGTTTGGGAACTGAGGAGACACATTTTTTAAGCTTCTCAGGTAGAATTCTTTCCCATTCTTGCTTGATGTACAGCTTAAGTTGTTCAACAGTTCGGGGGTCTCCCTTGTGGTATTTTAGGCTTCATAATGCGCCACACATTTTCAATGGGAGACAGGTCTGGACTACAGGTAGGCCAGTCTAGTACCCGCACTCTTTTACTATGAAGCCACATTGATGTAACACGTGGCTTGGCATTGTCTTGCTGAAATAAGCAGGGGCGTCCATGGTAACGTTGCTTGGATGGCAACATATGTTGCTCCAAAACCTGTATGTACCTTTCAGCATTAATGGCGCTTCACAGATGTGTAAGTTACCCGTGTCTTGGGCACTAATACACCCCCATACCATCACAGATGCTGGCTTTTCAACTTTGCGCCTATAACAATCCGGATGGTTCTTTTCCTCTTTGGTCCGGAGGACACGACGTCCACAGTTTCCAAAAACAATTGGAAATGTGGACTCGTCAGACCACAAAACACTTTTCCACTTTGTATCAGTCCATCTTAGATGAGCTCAGGCCCAGCGAAGCCGACGGCGTTTCTGGGTGTTGTTGATAAACGGTTTTCGCCTTGCATAGGAGAGTTTTAACTTGCACTTACAGATGTAGCGACCAACTGTAGTTACTGACAGTGGTTTTCTGAAGTGTTCCTGAGCCCATGTGGTGACATCCTTTACACACTGATGTCGCTTGTTGATGCAGTACAGCCTGAGGGATCCAAGGTCACGGGCTTAGCTGCTTACGTGCAGTGATTTCTCCAGATTCTCTGAACCCTTTGATGATATTACGGACCGTAGATGGTGAAATCTCTAAATTCCTTGCAATAGCTGGTTGAGAAAGGTTTTTCTTAAACTGTTCAACAATTTGCTCACGCATTTGTTGACAAAGTGGTGACCCTCGCCCCATCCTTGTTTGTGAATGACTGAGCATTTCATGGAATCTACTTTTATACCCAATCATGGCACCCACCTGTTCCCAATTAGCCTGCACACCTGTGGGATGTTCCAAATAAGTGTTTGATGAGCATTCCTCAACTTTATCAGTATTTCTTGCCACCTTTCCCAACTTCTTTGTCACGTGTTGCTGGCATCAAATTCTAAAGTTAATGATTATTTGCAAAAAAAAATGTTTTATCAGTTTCAACATCAAATATGTTGTCTTTGTAGCATATTCAACTGAATATGGGTTGAAAATGATTTGCAAATCATTGTATTCCGTTTATATTTACATCTAATACAATTTCCCAACTCATATGGAAACGGGGTTTGTATAATAAAATATGTTTTTTATGTGTTGTACATGTACATATATTGTGTGTTTGTATTTTGCCAACATGGTAGAATCATATGATAAGGCAGGCTGTATAATGTTTTTCTGTCACCTTGAGGAAATGGCATAAAGAGGAAGATGACAATATAATGCAACTTGGACAATGATGTACAGAACAGAGGAGATTTAGTTCATTTTTTGTTTTAGGGGATTTTTTATTTCTTTTTAGCTGGTAGCTGGTTAAAAATAATAAATACATAATGCTTTACTTTAACAAATGTAATGTTTACAGTGATAAACACATTTGAGATCTGACGTTGCCAAGAATCGAACCCACGTCTTGTAGGATAAAAGGTGAATACGTGAACCATTGTGCTACCAACATTCTGTTGACAGGGAAGTGAATTAATTAACTCATATTATGTTCTACATATGGTGAATGTTCAAATTCATCTTGGAGAAAGCAAACCACCAAGTTCAAGTAAATAGTGGTATTTTAGTTTGAGCACATAAGTTAAGGCCCCTTAGTTTGACATTCGCAGGTGAATTGGATCACTTCTCGTAGGAAAAGAGGCTCTAATTGGGGCTTTGCAATGCAAAAGTGATAACCATATCCTTGAGAAAAGACTACCTGTCTAGCTCAACACCAACATTTGAGTTATGACATAAGGCAGTTGTTTTCCAGACACTTACACACGAACATCTCCTTTCATGATCAGGATGCGTTCTCCTAACTTAACACACACACCCAGAGACAGAAAGGAGGAATATAAAAACTGATGGTTTGGCTTCTCCAGTTAGGAGTCCTCCATTGTTTTGACCTAGGCACCTTCGGGTACTGCAGACCTGTTTAATGACGCTCGCTTGTAATAAAGCAACTTTTTGTTCAGCAAAGCGTCTCCGACGTTTCTTTTGATCCAGCCGCATTGCCGTGTTGCTCTCCTGCCCGGGAGGGGGTGACAAGACCAGAAATACACTTAAATAGCAATGATACAAGGTGGTTTAATGTTTATTAAATGGATATCAAGTTTGTCGTTTGCGGCATTCAAAAAATATATTTTTATCCTCTTTCCATATTCCGAACTGACCACAAGTCTCAAAAGCTCACATTTTCAATGGAGCTTGGGCGGTTTATGAGTTGTCGAATCTCCCGGCAAATCTGAACCACGTTCGAAACAGTCACATGGTACAACTCGGCACCGAGGCTTCGCACGTCATCATTTCCGGCTCCTCCCCTAAATGAAGCAAACCTCGATACGCGTTTCGCGGAAGTTCCCCCTCCATTACTCGACACACGCTTTGAAGTAAAGAATCATCTTGCCTGCACCCTGCCTGAGGTCCTCCGCATCTTTGAAATTGCAAACACTTCACAACATGCCAGCTTATGACATCAAGGTCAGTAAGCACAACCAGAATTAATAAATACATTAGGCGCACTACGTTATAAGGCGCACTGTCGATTTTTAGGAAAATGAAAGGATTTTTTTGCAGTCCAAAAAATACAGTACTTTAATCAAAAGATCCTTTGGAGTACCACATGTGGTACACATTCCTCAGTTTGAGAACCCTGCCTTGGACAACCGCATAGAGGGCCGGATTTACTAAAATCCAAATACCACGTACTAAACAGCGTGTGCAAAATATAAAATAACGTGTACTATGAGTGGGCGTGTTGCGTGTGATTTACTAACACTCCCTGTGCAATTGAAAAGTGGTGCAGACCATCTTATTTCATACTTGCAAACCCTCCCGTATTTTCCGGGAGACTCCCGAAATTCAGCGCCTCTCCCGAAAACCTCCCGGAAGAAATGTTCTCCCGAAAATCTCCCGGAATTCAGCCGGAGCTGGAGGCCACGCCCCCTCCAGCTCCATGCGGACCTGAGTCCAGTGTGCGCACACAAGGAGACGAAGCAGAAGAACGAGACCGTAGTCGAAGAGCGCAGGGGAGACAATTCTCCAGGGCCGATGTATGCTCGGGGCAACACCCTTCACCTGGGTCTCCACAGCGGACGACTTTAGGGTGAATGATGAGTCCAGCGATTAGTTGCAAATCTTGCTTTATTGATTGCTTGCACACAGCCAATCCAACACAAAACCAACGAGTCCCTCCCCGTACTCATGCTACCCCGTTCCCTCTCTTCTCTCGCCCACACACTCACTGACGTCACTCACCTCACATGCTGTCACCTATTAAAGGGCCACACACACACATTCTCTACTCTCATAACACACAGTACAGTTAGTAGAACAACTGTGTTTTCATTACTGTGTATTTGATAGGTGCCATTGCCCCGGAATTGTATTGCATTGTACTTTCAAGTACAACAATGAGTAGATGAGTGTTATGTGTGTGTATATGTGTAAATAAATGAACACTGAAATTCAAGTATTTCTTTTATTTATATATATAATAAAATAAATAAATATATATATAGCTAGAATTCACTGAAAGTCAAGTATTTCATACATATATATATGTATATATATATATATATATATATATATATATATATATATATATATATATATATATATATATATATATATATATATAATATATGAAATACTCGAGTTGGTGAATTCTAGCTGTAAATATACTCCTCCCCTCTTAAACACGACCCCAACCACGCCCCGCCCCACCCCGCCCCACCCCAGCCCCCACCTCCCGAAATTGGAGGTCTCAAGGTTGGCAAGTATGTCTTATTTAAGTGAGGATTTTGCACGCATACGGGTCTTTTACCAGGGAGACACTTGATAATTTTTCTGCACATTCATGTTATCATGTTCCTACCTGTGTGAAGTGAAGTGAAGTGAAGTGCTATATAATTTTATATAGCACTTTTTCTCAAGTGACTCAAAGCGCTTTACATTGTGAAACCCAATATCTAAGTTACATTTAAACCAGTGTGGGTGGCACTGGGAGCAGGTGGGTAAAGTGTCTTGCCCAAGGACACAACGGCAGTGACTAGGATGGCGGAAGCGGGGATCGAACCTGCAACCCTCAAGTTGCTGGCACGGCCGCTCTACCAACCGAGCTATACCTCCCAAATAAGTTAATATTATCTTCAACACATTGAACCAGCTGCTGGTTCAATGTGTTGAACCAGCAGCACACATCTATAATTTGAAACACCTTTTCCATCATCAGTGCATTCGCTTAGAATAACTAAAACGCATGAAAATGCAGAATGAAAGACGTCTTTTCATTTTGGTGATATATTATAATATATTTCCTAAATTAATAAAACAAAAAAACAACATTTGAAAAAAAATGCCAGCAGACACCAAAATGCATCAAGTGAATTCATTATAATCAGCCCTATAAGTCATCCAGCAACTATAAAATGATAAAACGA
The DNA here is from genome assembly GCF_033978685.3 of Nerophis lumbriciformis. Lineage (NCBI taxonomy): Eukaryota > Metazoa > Chordata > Actinopteri > Syngnathiformes > Syngnathidae > Nerophis > Nerophis lumbriciformis. Next base: position 43,396,395 of record NC_084549.2, on the reverse strand, counting down.
AATTACTGAATCGACGATATGTCTAATATTTCTTTCTTTCTGACCGTCCAATATGTTGACACATACCTGTACATGTGACAGAGGATACTCGTCTGTCCATCTTCTGTCTGTGCAGCGCGAGCACTGATCCTGCAACCGTGTGTGGAACTGTCAGTTTGAACATCCTTGTGGCTAAATAAAACACCAAATAGTGCTCAAATAGGGATGAGTCTTGATAAATCACATTTACAATTTACAAAACAATTATATTTGCATTTGCTCCTCCCAATATTGTGGGCATTTTGATGATCAGCATACAGTATATTTTGTATATTTATGAAAACACAGGCACACAATGGATTGCATGCCTTATTTTGCTCATTTAAAGGGGAACTACACTTTTTTTGGAATTTTTCCTATCGTTCACAATCATTATGAAAGACATGACGACGGATGTATTTTTTTCTATGCATTGTAACTCGTAAATAAACGTAAATAAAAGAGGAGCCAATGGGAGGTCCTTTTAATTCGTCCATTAAACCCAATGAAAAAACATCCAAAAGCGGCAAAATTACTCCATTTACATTTCGTGACTTGAATATTAACCAAGTATTAGTGATATTATTATTATAAGCACTAACACACACAAACTATTTATAGCGGCGCTGTGATCACTAGCGGGTATGCCAATGTTGACATCATCGCATAAGCAGCTTCTTCGTTTCCTATGCTCGAGAAAGTTTATTGTAGATCATAAATTATGCCTCTCATCTGGATAGTAGAAGAATGAGGGCGTATTTTGACAAGTTTGTACACTTTCACAGCTAATATAGACCCGTGAATAACGAGAACGACACAAAAAGACGCTTGGCTACACCCCCCTTTTTTTCTACGTGAGGATTATGAGTCATTCTTTATCTGAACAGGAATATAACAAGATTATATCAGTCGGTATCCTAATGACAGCAGATATTGTACAGTAAGTGATGTTTTATTATGTTTGTTGGCTCTCATGATGTCTGCAGTGAGTCATAATCAGTGATTTGGGGGGGGGGGGGGAGCAAACATCATTGTGCGTTTTTGAAATGAATGTGCCGCGTTTCCTTAAAATGATCAAAATATGTAAATATTAAATGTTATTAAAAATGTGCCTGCTACTACATTACATATATACTTACATCATGAATATAAAACCCTAATTGTTACATACAGCAGGGGAAGGAGATGACACCACAAGGAGGATCAGGTTAACAGGTTTATTGCAACCTTTGATGACTGTGTGGGCGGGGTATGCTACTCTAAGTGTTTGGTGCAAGACGATGTGTAGAATTAATAATGTAAATGTTACCAGGGTTTGTTGAAGTGCGTGTTGGATGAATCCTTCGTCAGTCCAGAGGGGCGAGGCATAGAGGTAGTCCGTGGGCAGGCAAGTGGTCGGAGGCTGCAGAGAGGCAACAAGGTCCGTGTCCAAACAGGGGTCGAGGATCGAGGGAGGCAGTCCAAAATCCAGAGGGAAGTTGAGATACACAACTCGATCACGGGGAACAGGAAGGACACTGCAGGGAGCACAAAGGACTTGAGACGCAGGAAACAAGGAAGACAAGGAGAGAGAGTAAGTACGCGGGAGGGAAGCCAGAGACGGGATGCTTACTGCAAAGAGTGAACTACGTTCTGGCGTAGGCACCATGGGTCCGCTGGTCTTTATGCTGCTTGTCTTGATTAGTCTCAGGTGCGCGGATTGCTGATTGTCTGCAGCTTCGCCGTTGCGTGGGCGTGAAGCACCCAGCGCAAGTAGGGGCGTGTCCTGGCATGCTGCCAACTGAGTTACTGGTAGAACTTGCTGCCAATGAAAAGAAGGTTCGAGCCCGCGCCGTGACACTAATGGAGGTGTTTGGATGTTTTTTTAGGGGCTTTTATAGGCAGAATAGAGCGACTCCTATAGGCTCCATTGTAAGCGGACTTCTGATCGCATGTATTTAATATTTACAATGCATTAAAAAAAAATACATCCATTGTTATGTCTTTCATAATGATTGTGAACGATAGGAAAAATTCCAAAAAAAGTGCAGTTCCCCTTCAACAGATGCAGTCCACTTTGCACACGTTTAGTAGGTGAGCTTTGCGTGTGCTATCAAGTTTGCATGCGCTTTAGTACACGCAAACCTTTAGTAAATCATGCTCAGAGTGTTTATGCCAGTGCAACGTCATATAATCACGACACACACTGGCTTACTAGCAGTTTAGGTCACAGGTTCGTTCCACAGTCGAAAAGCCAGCAAAGTTTTAAGAGCACTGCTGGTAGAGGAAGTGAGGAGGTGACAGATAAGTGCTGGTGCAATGGGAAGAACAGTGATGATATTTTCAGTCAAAAAGCAAAGGTTAATGCATGCATACCAACAATGTATCCAGTAATGTTTTGGAGTACACTTCAAAGACTGTGAGAGATACTGGAGCTGAAAACAGGAAGGTCATTAATCTTGTGGCGACTGCTGTCAGGAACAAGGAAGCAGCCACGGCAGATCAGTGGCCTGCAGCGACGGTTGAGCTGGTTAGCCATCTTTCTCTCGCCTTTTCTCTCCAAACCACAAGAACTAAACAGGACTCTTTTCCTCTGGTCATTTCTTATTACTGTCTGATTCGTGATAAGAATACAGTATGTGGCGCTCATGCCACCGTCTACACACAAAGCTGGAAAACTATTCAGTAGCACTCACTCTTGGATTTTTTTTACCTTTAATTTTACCTCTAATTACCTCTAATTTCTTGTCCCAACACACTGTAATGAACATTGCTCAGATTGCTTGTTCGCTTGTACGATACGATATGTTCACAAGAGAGTCCAGATGTGACTCAAAGAGTTGTTCAAAAGCCATTTTGTTTTTCTTTTTTAGTAATGACTAATTTTACCAAGGCAGCACGGTGCAGAGGGGTTAGTGCGTCTGCCTCACAATACGAAGGTCCTGAGTAGTCGTGAGTTCAATCCCGGTCTCGGGATCTTTCTGTGTGGAGTTTGCATGTTCTCCCCTTGACTGCGTGGGTTCCCTCCGGGTACTCCGGCTTCCTCCCACCTCCAAAGACATGCACCTGGGGATAGGTTGATTGGCAACACTAAATTGGCCCTAGTGTGTGAATGTGAGTGTGAATGTTGTCTGTCTATCTGTGTTGGCCCTGCGATGAGGTGGCGACTTGTCCAGGGTGTAGCCCGCCTTCCGCCCGATTGTAGCTGAGATAGGCTCCAGCGCCCCCCGCGACCCCGAAGGGAATAAGCGGTAGAAAATGGATGGACGGATGGATAATTTTACCAAGAAACAATCACTGGTAGCAGAATTCGAATAATTCAAATGTTTACCAATTTATACTCTATTTTTTGGGATTTTTTAAATTATATTGATCATATAGATTACATTTGGCCTGTGTTTCTATTTGTAAGCGATCCATAAGGTCAGAGCCTCCAGGCGCCCTAAGCCAAATTTTATTTTTTTGGAGGCTCCCATCACAAATGTATTCAAAGGCCTACTGAAATGCGATTTTCTTATTTAAACGGGGATAGCAGGTCCATTCTATGTGTCATACTTGATCATTTCGCGATATTGCCATATTTTTGCTGAAAGGATTTAATAGAGAACATCGACGATAAAGTTTGCAACTTTTGGTTGCTGATAAAAAAGCCTTGCCTGTACCGGAAGTAGCAGACGAGTAGCGTGACGTCACAGGTTGTGGAGCTCCTCACATCTGCACATTGTTTACAATCATGGCCACCAGCAGCGAGAGCGATTCGGACCGAGAAAGCCACGATTTCCCCATTAATTTGAACGAGGATGAAAGATTTGTGGATGAGGAAAGTGAGAGTGAAGGACTAGAGGGCAGTGGGAGCGATTCAGATAGGGAAGATGCTGTGAGAGGCGGGTGGGACCTGATATTCAGCTGGGAATGACTAAAACAGTAAATAAACACAAGACATATATATACTCTATTAGCCACAACACAACCAGGCTTGTATTTAATATGCCACAAATGAATCCCGCATAACAAACACCTCCCCCCTCTCGTCCATATAACCCGCCAATACAACTCAAACACCTGCACAACACACTCAATCCCACAGCCCAAAGTACCGTTCACCTCCCCAAAGTTCATACAGTACATATATTTCCCCAAAGTCTCCAAAGTTACGTACGTGACATGCACATAGCGGCACGCACGTATGGGCAATCAATCAAATGTTTGGAAGCCGCAGCTGCATGCGTACTCACGGTACCGCGTCTGCGTATCCAACTCAAAGTCCTCCTGGTAAGAGTCTCTGTTGTCCCAGTTCTCCACAGGCCAATGGTAAAGCTTGACTGTCATCTTTCGGGAATGTAAACAATGAAACACCGGCTGTGTTTGTGTTGCTGCAGCCGCCCTCAATACACCGCTTCCCACCTACAGCTTTCTTCTTTGCTGTCTCCATTGTTCATTGAACCAATTACAAAAGATTCACCAACACAGATGTCCAGAATACTGTGAAATTTTGCGATGAAAACAGACGACTTAATAGCTGGCCACCATGCTGTCCCAAAATGTCCTCTACAATCCGTGAAGTCACGCACAGGCGTCATCATACCGAGACGTTTTCAGCAGGATATTTTGCACAAAATTTAAAATTGTACTTTAGTAAGCTAACCCGGCCGTATTGGCATGTGTTGCAATGTTAAGATTTCATCATTGATATATAAACTATCAGACTGCGTGGTCGGTAGTAGTGGGTTTCAGTAGGCCTTTAAACAATTTTTCATGTAAAACAATTTTCAGAATTTTTTAATCAAACTTGAATTTAATTTGATGCATATTTTGTACTCAAATGAATTAATGTGAAATAAATGGTTTTTTTGTGAAAAATAACCATAACTCAGAACCGGATCCAAACCTAGTACCTTCTGCCTTTCTAAACAAGCTGTATGCCTCGAGAGCCACTAAAAACAGATTGGAAATCAGCCATTATATTTTTTATTAGGAATGAATTTGATGCACCTGGGGATAGGTTGATTGGCAACACTATTGGCCCTAGTGTGTGAATGTGAGTGTGAATGTTGTCTATCTGTCTGTGTTGGCCCTGCGATGAGGTGGCGACTTGTCCAAGGTGTACCCCGCCTTCCGCCCGAATGCAGCAGAGATAGGCTCCAGCACCCCCCGCGACCCCGAAAGGGACAAGCGGCAGAAAATGGATGGATGGATGGAATTTGAAGCGGCCAGAAAAATGTTTGCTTTAAAATGTCATTGAAGCACTCTGTCATTCATTCATTGAGACTTTACATGCGCTTATACGCGCCCGCTCTGCCAGAGAATAAGATGTAGCAGGAGGGATCTGTGTTGCTAACTTAGTCACTATTTATCAAGTACTCAGACCCGTCTAGGTTGTCTTTAAAAAAAAAGCAACTAGCAACACATTTTGCAACTTTTGCTGGTCTTATTGGATACTTCTCAATCCCTTCCCTATAAAAGCACTGAAAGGTGGCTCCATCTTGCTTGTGACATCAAAAACAACAACAACAAAAAAATAGAGGCGAGAGAATTATGTTAATTTGTATTTCTTAATTTGTATTTTTTTTTGTGCTCACTTTTGGTCCATAAAGTTTCCATGCACATAAGTATATCATGACCAATATTGCTAATTAGACAATGGATGACACCCAGCACCCCCGGAAAATCCCCCTACACAAATAGATTACAGTCCTAAGAGAAAACACTTAACTATAAAAACGGTGTAAATGTTGAAAATATTAACACAAAATAACAAACAAGATATTATTTTTTACAATGCTAATATTAAAATGTTTGAAACAAGTATACTGAAGCAAATAAAGAGGGTCTAAGGACCCTAGTAGCGGGCATTAAGGGATGGGTAACGTTCACATTTGAACCGATACGGTACCAATTCCCGCTGCCTGGCAATCGGTATCGGTACTCCACCGTATTAGTTTGATAAGAAAATCACTTTTTTGTTTTTTTTAATTAAACATTTAACACTGAACTGATAATAACAGTGCTGTCCAGTTGTTATATCTTGTTTTCTTACACTTCTGAGTAGGGCTGGGCGATATATCGAATATACTCAATATATCGCGGGTTTGTCTCTGTGCGATATAGAAAATGACTACCGTATATCGTGATATTCGAGTATACGTTCTCACGCAGTTGCTTTTAGCTGCGCGCATTACACTGCAGGCTCTTCTCAGTCTTTCTTGTCTCTCCTTCTCACAGAGACATAAAACAAGCGCACCTTCTTACATACGTCACATACTGTCGCGCGTGCAACGTCATACGCTCTCGCGGAGCAGACAGGTAGCAGCATGGGTAAAGTTAGCTGTAATGCAAGCGGAGCGGTGCGAGTGGTAATACGAGAGAAAGAAGGTGCGAATCTGGTAACAAATGGAGGAAGAATTAATTCCCAAGAAAAACAGCATGGAGTCCATCGTCTGGCAGTGGTTTGGCTTCAAGCGGGAAGATGTTGAACAGACAACTGTTATATGTAAAGTATGTGGCAAAAGCGTTGCTACAATAAGTAGCACCACTGCTAATTTGTAGCATCATTTGAAAAGTCACAAAATATCGAGGTATATATCGTGTATAGCGACATGGCCTAAAAATATTGAGATATTGATAAAAGGCCATATCGCCCAGCCCTACTTCTGAGTCTCATTTGCGAGTATGTATCCATTTCAGTGTGTTGCTGTAATCAGGAAGTAGCCTTTGCCATTAAAGGGGCGGTGAGCAACTTGTGCAAAATCTTTTTTTTTTTTTTTAAACAAAACGATAAAACACCACTGACTAGATTATGTTACTATCAGTAACATAACATAACACACAAAAAGGCTGGAACAGGCAATATGAAACTGTGCATCAGAAATAAGTCATGGCTTACCATGGCGGCAGGACAACCAGAGAGGAAATAGCCAAACAAATATTAAGCTTGACTCCCTCCTTGTGCAAATAATCAAAATCAAATATGAAACAGTTAGAACGTTTTTCCAGCCTAATGACACTGGGGAAGGTGGCAGCCTGCCTCAACCAATTTTAAAAGCAGGGCTTAAGTCATTCACCACAAAATAAAGATAACAACTAAATAACCTAATAGTAGAACAAAATTGCAAATTAAAAAAAGGTTCTAAACGGAAGCAGACAAGCAAAACGACCAAAAGACAGAGATGAGATGTACCGTAACTAAAGCACAAAGGGCGGAAACACAAATACACAGAAAACAAACAAAAACGGTACAGTAATAGTAAACTAATTATTCAATAACTAACAAATTAAACTACTAATAATCAACCAAACGAAATACACCGTTGCATAAACTAAAATATAACACAAAACATAGCTAAAAACTGCATTGTCCCCTAAATAAAGCCCCACGCCAAAAAAGACTTGATTGAAGCGTCCCACAAGTCGCGGTGCAGCAGGCAGACACCAGCTGCATCGCAGGGCTCAAATCAGACCAGCCACACTGTTTGGGTTTTTAATGACTTTTCAGCAGATTAACAGTATTTTATACAGAGAAATACAAAATAAGAGTCTGACAAGACATGTTACACAACAACGGAAAGCAAGTAACAGAACATGTAAAGGTGGCTCTTTGGTCAAAAAGTTGCACAGATTATGTTTTACAGACCTTCTTTAAGCCAATTTATGGCCATCTCATGTCACAGTTGGGAAAAACGTCACAATTGGGAAAAATTCCGAATGGCTCCTTTGGAGGAAGAAGTATGATGGAAGGCAGATCCCAAATACACAAAAACATGTACCAATAGGTAGGAAAAGTTGGTTTTGCATAATAGGTACCCTTTAAGTCCAAAACTTAAAGTCCCACTTAAGAACTTTCAGTTTTGGTTGATTTTGGCGGCGCAAGTGGACCAAAGCGGTAGTGTTTTGCCAGAAGAAGACCACATTTCCCATGAGGACTAGTGTGTATATCGTCAAACTGACACGATGGCACAAATATTACAACTGTAATGGCTATGCTCATTTTAAATAGCAGACACTATTAATGATCTTGGATTGCGCTACAAACATGACGCTACTACCAAGAATGTATCGGGGCGGATGCAGGTCCGAAGCAAAGAAAGACTGACGGGAGAGTTTTTTTGAAGGAAGTAGTGTGGAACTGCAAACTATTAAGCTGGTGGATATTTATTGCAACCTCTCAAATTTCCGATAGCTAACAGCAGCATTGTTGTTTTGATTTGAGCATCAAAAGTTACTTTAGTCCAGCAGAGCCAAGCCAGCATCAATCGGAAATCCTTCCTGACTGTCTTTTTATCCGGACACGGGTAAGCTAAGCTCCGTTTTTCTTTTTTTGTCTCCTCAGACAAAACTTTTCGTTTCTTTGGTTGTTTTGGAACTCAAGCCTTGATAGCAGTAATTGCATGTAGGCGTTCTTTTTCTTCTTCCTTTAGTTTTCTGGCGGCACGCAGGCGTTCGCATCGGCTTCCATGTTTTTAACGAATGGGGAAAGGGGTAGTGACGTATGCCGTAAAGCAAGTCAGCATATTTGTAGTTCTTTGTGTGGCAGGTCATGACAGAGGTGTCATTCAACTAGTTGTAAATCCATGTATCATCAGTGTTGGGACTAAAGCGTTACAAAGTATTTTCGGCGGTAACTAGTAGTCTAACGCGTTATTTTTTATATTCAGTAACTCAGTTACCGTTACTACATGATGCTTTATTTTACGTTATTTTTTATATAGTATCGGCTAGAAACTGAGAAGATCTGAGTGTGTTTTATTGGAGAGCTGCGGTGTCGTCCTTCTGATTCTTCCTGTGTCACAAGGAAGAGAAGAGTCTGTGTGTGGGCGTGTCTGTGCTTACTAACAAGACATCAAAGCGGAGCCGAAGCTGAGTTTCTTAACATGGAGATATTCTCAATACTTTTCTTTTGTCGAGCACAAAGAAAAGAACATTTTAGTTAAATGTAAGTTGTGTCTTGGATCAAAGATCATATCTACTGCCCAAAACAGCAATTCAAATCTGCTGAAACAGCTACAAAAGCAACCTTGCTTCGACGAAGCTAGTAAAGAGAGACACAGACTCCGATGTCACTTCACCTCTACATCCACCACCACCTAAGGATTTTAACGAAGGGACTGCTAGCCAGGACAACATTGATAAAACCATTGCAGCGTATGTGCTAAAAGACATGCAGGCTATTTTTACAGTGGGGTCACCCGCTTTCAGGCAGCTAATTAGCATGATAGCGGGTGTCAAACGGCAAATGGCACGAAAACATGTTCCAAGTTCCTGGACACAGTGGACAGTGAGTACATAAAAATGAAAAGCAAGCTAAAGAAGACACTCCAAACTCTGCCTCTGATCATTCAGCACTGAAGGTACACACTCTGTCAATTCTCTTATATACTCTTTCATTCTAGACTTCTAGAGTGTTTGATTATCCCATCACTCTAAATGTATAAACTATAAAGTTCACAAACATAAAGAGGGATGGTAGTGGGCCAGGCCAATCTTTCCTGTTCTCTAAACTAAAACTGGGGAAATGCGTAGTGTTCTGGGCTTCAGTACAGTGTTGATTTCCTGAAGACATGATTTTATTTCACAATTCCTTGAGAGAAAAAAACGCCTGGTTAGGCGTGTGTATAGCAGTATGTGTGCTGTATATAGTGACATGACATACTGTATAATCATGTCATGTGTGCATTCCTTGGGTGAAGCCAGGTTTAAAGCTATGTTGTGACATGTTGTGACATGTTGTTATTATGCGGTTTGTTACTTATGTATGTTATGTTGCAGCTATTTAAAATAGTTTTGTCAATTTGTTCTGGCCCAAAATAAATTGGCCCTTTGAAACATATCTTTGTCTTTGTGTGTTGTATGTAGACCACCATAGGTGAGAATGGGAACGTAGATCAACCGGTAAATTGAGAGCTTTGCCTTCTGGCTCAGCTCCTTTTTCACCACAACGGATCGATACAGCGTCCGTATTACTGAAGATGCCGCACCGATACGCCTATCGATCTCACGATCCACTCTTCCCTCACTCATGAACAAGACTCCGAGGTACTTAAACTCCTCCACATGGGGCAAGATCTCCTCCCCAACCCGGAGATGGCACTCCACCATTTTCAGGGCGAGAACCATGTCCGATCCGAGAGACCATCTTTTAAATTCTCCTGTTTTTACCTACTTTGCCTCCCAGTGAAAAACATACAGGGAAAACACAAATGGATAAGACGGAAGTAGGGCTGGGCGATATATCCATATACGCGATATATCCATATACGCAATATATCGTGGGTTTGTCTCTGTGCGATATAGAAAATGACTATATCGTGATATTCGAGTATACGTTCTCACGCAGTTGCTTTTAGCTGCTGGCATTACACTACAGGCTCGTCCCACTCCTTCTTGTCTGTCCTTCTCACAGACAGCAAGCGCACCTTCTTACACACGTCACATACTGTCACGTCATACGTCACATACGTATACGCCCTCTTTGAGCAGAGAGGTAGCATGGCTAAAGTTAGCTGTGACGTGAGTGGTAATACGAGAGAAAGAAGGTGCGAATCTGGTAACAAATGAAGGAATAATTAATTCCCAAGAAAAACAGCAGGGGGTCCATCGTCTGGCGGTGGTTTGGCTTTAAGTGGGAATATGTCGAACAGACAACTGTAATTTGTCCAGTGTGGGGCGAAAGCGTTTCTACAAAAAGTAGCATTACTGCTAATATGTAGCATCATTTGAAAAGTCACCTGAAGAGTGCTTGAAACTCCGCACGTCAACATCTCCGTTCAATGCCACACCATCAAAATGCCGAGGCAAACATTTCCACATCAACACCGTATGAAAAAAAGAGTCAACAGAAGGAAATAACGTCCGCAGTAGCCTACCACATAGCGAAGGAAGAACACTATTTGATTTCCTATTATGCAGCTCATTTTTATTTGACACTTATTGAAATATCTTGTGTGACATCATGTTTTAAACTAATCACTTGTTTTAAAATGTCTCTGACAATCTTGCACTTTCTGTTTTGGAAATTACATGAATGTTTGTGCCACTGCTTAATAACAGTTTAATAAATACAGTTTTGGTAAATTGACTTAGTTGTGATTTCTCTCTCTGCATGAAAGTTTAAAAGTAGCATATATTAATGCAGTATGAAGAAGAATGTTTTAATGTAGACACATAGAATCATCATACTGCTGTGATTATATGCATCAAGTGTTCATTCAAGGCTAAGGCAAAATATCGAGATATATAGCGTGTATCGCGATATGGCCTAAAAATATCGAGATATTAAAAAAAGGCCATATCGCCCAGCCCTCGGCGGAAGCAGCGCATTCCAAAAGCCAAAAAAGGCCTTATAGGACCAAAGAGGTCACCAAAGAGGTTCTGGATTCATATCAACAGTTATAATTTGTTGGTAAACCCAAACCACTCCTTAAACGCTGAAGGTTTGTAGTCAAAGCCACTTTTTATCTGGACGACACCAACCAAGGGCTGTGGAGGTGAGAAAAGAAGAACATTTCTTTGGTTGTCATGTGTGTGGCTCTAGGGCGGTTGACTTTGGAGGTACATCTCATTCCAATTTTGCTTGGACATGTTTGTTTTTACTCAAATTTGGCAGAAAGCTGAAGAGTATATTCTTAATAACATGGACAAAACCATTTGACAACAACAGTTATCTACTTGCTGGTCCAATCATGTAATAAACACATGATGGTGTTGATCTGTGCTTTCTTTGTGCCACCCTGATGACTGTAATCCAGTTCAATACATGATCATTTATTACATCCTACACTAAACCAGCCTGTCTGAGTCAGCTCTGCATCACCGTCACGACTCACCATCTTCATCCTCACCTTCCTCGGCGTGACACACCGTCACGTTCTTTTTTGTGATTGCAGTAGTGAGATAGAAAAACCTCGACACGCCGACTCTTGCTCACTTTTCCTCTCTTTTTCATGATTTGAGTCTCTTTTCTCTGCTTCTCTGATGGCTGCCTTCAGGGTGGCAGAAGGGAAATGAATGGCTTCAGCCCTCCCAGCTGGTCCCATCACCCAGCAACGCAGAGCAAAACAAAAGAACACACACACACGCACGCACGCACACACACACGCTGTTGAACAACCAGGCAATGTGCACACACCAGCAGACGAGTGCATGCATGTCCTTATGAAGATAAATGCACGCACACACACACACACACATGCAGCGCCCCCGTCACTCCCACCTTTGCACCCTCAAACTCACATCCATAAACAGCCAGCCAGCCGTACCCTTGTGTGGACTCCCACCCGTCATCCCCTTCTCCCTTTTTGCAGCACCCTCTCCAGACACCCTCTCCTTTGTCCACAATCTGCTCCAAAAATATTTGGGGGAAAAACCGGAGAACATGTGTTGGTCTGTCGCTACAAAGCAGAGCGTTACTTTGAAGCAGTGTTTCACAACTGATTTGTCAGCTGGACCAACCATCACCGCTGAAACAAAAAATTAAATGTTCCAACTAATTTGGCTGATATTTTACACTTAGTTGTTTACACGGTGCTTCACACTATTTGAACAAAAGGTTTTTGTCAAGGTTTTCAGTACATGCAGTACCTTTGTTTTCATACTTTTTACATGATTTGTTTGCATTTTATTTATCGTACAGACAAAACTTAACGCACAACAAACAAGCCCATTTTGACGCATATTATTTCATGAAATCAGGTGCCCAAACAAAGAATTACGATTGTTAGGGACTAATACCGAAGTACATGTCAAACTACTTCCTTAATGCAAATGACCGCCATAACCACAACACCAGGGGGAGCTCCACTAACTACGTTAAACCCAGATTCCGATCTAACAAAGGTCTTAACTCATTCTCTTTCTATGCCACATCAATGTGGAATGCGCTCCCAAATGGTATAAAAGAAAGGGCATCTCTATCCTCCTTCAAAACCGCAATAAAAGTACACCTCCAGGCAACTTCAACCCTAAACTAACACCCTCCCCGGATTGTTGTTAATAATCAAATGTAAACAATCAAATGTAGATACTTTTCTTATGCCTTCTGATCTCTCTCTCTCTCTCTATGTCAACTACTTGCTGTACATATCCTACAAAGTCAGACCTACACTGTTTCAATATCCATTTCTCTGTTCTTAATTGTTGATGACTGATGATAACAACCAAACCTAACCCCCCCCCCCCTCCCCTCCACACCCCGAATTGTAAATCATGTAAATAATTCAATGTATACACCCTGATGATTATCTTGTGTGATTACTGTATTATGATGATAGTATATATGATAGTATATATCTGTATCATGAATCAATTTAAGTGGACCCCGACTTAAACAAGTTGAAAAACTTATTCGGGTGTTACCATTTAGTGGTCAATTGTATGGAATATGTACTTCACTGTGCAACCTACTAATAAAAGTCTCAATCAATCAATCAATCAAAGCATTTTGATAAAGAAGTTGTGATTTTTATGTGTGGATGCAAGCAGAGCTTGGAGTGTGACCCCAAGATGCAGAGACGACAGGCGAAGGAAAGTTAAAGTTAAAGTACCACTGATAGTCACACACACACTAGGTGTGGTGAAATTACCCTCTGCATTTGACCCATCCCCTTGTTCCACCACCTGGGAGGTGAGGGGAGCAGTGAGCAGCAGCAGTGAGCAGCAGCAGTGGCCGCGCTCGGGAATCATTTTGGTGATTTTAACCCCTAATTCTAACCCTTGATACTGACTGCCAAGCAGGGAGGTAATGGGTCCCATTTTTATAGTCTTTGGTATGACTCGGCTGGGGTTTGAACTCACGACCTACCGATCTCAGGGCGGACACTCTAACCACTAGGCCACTGAAAGATTAACAAAAAAAAAGTACTTGATGACAAAAACAAGGAATGCAACATGGAGGTGCAAAGTAGAAACACTTCAAAGGTAAAACGCACAAAAGCAAATGATCCAACACTGTCCTCTCGACGGGCCTGACATAAGAAGCCTCCTGTTTAGTGATTGACCTCAGATTTGAAAGTGCTGAATCCCATGCCAGCAGCGGTACATTGACGTTGTGTTTATTTTCACTTATGTAAATTGTTGATATTAAAGTGGGAAGGGGATTCGTATGGCCACATTCGTCGCAGTTTACCTGACACGTAAAATGTGACGAATTGGGGAGGGTGCACTATCCACTTTGGCCGCCAAATAGCAGTAGAGTGTTGAATATCTTAAAATGTGTTTTGTGGCAATTCCAATTTTGACCACAGCGTCAGTTGCTATGCAGAGTGGTGCTTTCCATCATTTTCAGCAGACTGCATTGCAAAATGATTAATCCCCCCTTTCCTCTCACACCCCAGGAATGGGGCCATATGAATACCTTCCCTACGGTATATTTACACATTGTTGTATTGTTCTATTGTCTATATCAGGGGTGCTCACACTTTTTCTGCAGGTGAGCTACTTTTCAATTGATCAAGTCGTGGGGATCTACCTCATTCATATATATAATTGATATTTACTTATTTATGAAATATATGTTTTTGTTAACAAGTTAAAGGTGTTCAATGATAATGCAAGCATGTTTAACACATATAGTTAATATTGTTAATACATTAAATGTGTTTAATGATAATACAAGTATGTTTAATACATATAGTTAATATTGTTAACAACTTAAAGGTGGTTAAAGATAAATCAATCATGTTTAACACATATAGTTAATATTGTTAACAACTTAAAGGTGGTTAAAGATAATACAAGCATGTTTAACACATATAGTTAATATTGTTAACAAGTTAAAGGTGTTTAAAGATAATACAAGCATGTTTAACACATATAGATTCCTTTCTTTCATGAAGACAAGAATATAAGTTGGTGTATTACCTGATTCTGATGACTTGCATTGATTGTAATCAGACAGTGGTGATGATAACGTCCGCATTTTCGAATGGAGGAGAAAAAAAGTCCTCCTTTCTGTCCAATACCACATGAAAGTGGTTGGTTTTTGGCATCTTATTTGTCCAGCTTCCGTACTCCTTTGTATACACTTTACAAGAAATACATTGTCGGCAAACTCCGTAGCTTGCTAGCTTGTGCACGCCAGCTTTCTGAGACTCTTATTTTGGTAGCGCAGGCAGGATGAAGCAGAGCTTTTATTGTGCAACTGTGCAGTCGGTCTTTGGAGTTTTGACGACAGGTACGGCGCCAGAGTCTGTTGAAATAAAGTGTTTCTTGCCTTCCAGTCGGTAATTTTAATGAGCTGGCAGCAGCCAGCGTCTTCTCAGAAGACCCTCGGGTGCCGTGAATGTCAATTAAGTGACGAAAGTGACGTCATAGTGAAGATTTATGATCGCTCATTTTTAGGACTATTTTTTAAATGCCTGGCTGGTGATCGACTGACACACCCTCCGAGATCGACCGGTAGATCGCGATCGACGTAATGAGCACCCCTGGTCTATATTGACAGGGGCTCGAAGTATTCCTTTCACTGCCTGATTTTATCCACTGTTGAGGTCAGCAGGTCTCTGTCTCAACTGTAACAGTGTGGACAAGGCACTGCTTCATCGAAGTTAAAAAAAAACAGCAATAATAATTCACTCAGTTCAAGTGACTGCGTGGGTTCCCTCCGGGTACTCCGGCTTCCTCCCACCTCCAAAGACATGCACCTGGGGATAGGTTGATTGGCAACACTAAATTGGCCCTAGTGTGTGAATGTGAGTGTGAATGTTGTCTGTCTATCTGTGTTCGCCCTGCGATGAGGTGGCGACTTGTCCAGGGTGTACCCCGCCTTCCGCCCGATTGTAGAATAAGCGGTAGAAAATGGATGGATGGATGGAAGTCCAGTTTCTGGATGACCTTGTCTACCTCCAAGTCTCTTCCCTAACGTAGCAGCCCGTAACACAAGACATGAATCACTAGTTGGAGCACACTGCCCTGAATGTGAGCTCACTGATCATTCACAAGTCTGTTCAGTGTGTTACTAGATTACATCATCCGTCAGTGACGTAAAGTAATGTGATGTGATGTGCCAAATGGCAGGTGCCCCATTGTAACCTATAAAAGTTAAATGATGAACTAAAACGAAAGCATAAATGTCAACACAGCATTTACAATCAAACATAAGGATCACATTGTTGCCACAAATTCCTCTTGACAGTCTACCTTTTGACCCTTCAAGGGCACTGTACTTCTTGCTTTTCGACATCATTACGTTTGTTTATCTGTCATTTGTTGTAGAGTGGAAAAACAAGTTGCCTCTGTATTGAAGCTATTATCATATACACATCTGATGTATGACACAAAAAGACTTACAAGGTTTGCGAGTAAATGGATATGATCAAAATAGTATGAATCTCACAGAGATTCCCAAGCCAAGATAATGAGCTAGCCGGTCACGCGATCACGTGACATAGATGTAGGAACCGCAGAGCCCTTCATTACCAACGACAATGCAAATCATGCAAGCTTTGTGAGAGCCAACAATGATTACTTTTTTAAAAATTATGATCCAGAAACTTATATTGTTGATGCTGATTTTAAGGAGTATGATCTACGAGTTTTAGAAGCTCTGCTAAACAGATCCAGCTTTAGTAAAACACTAAGCACCATGAGGCATTATTGCTAAGTACTAAACAGGAAATAAAAACTACAAACCTAATAAAACTATCGCTTACTGTACAATGTCTTCTCTTACTTTGATGACAACTGATAGGATAGACTTAGACTTAGACTAACTTTAATGATCCACAAGGGAAATTGTTCAATGTTGGATGTTCATATCTTCCCGTTTCTATGAAGTATTAATCATGATGCACAGGAAGGTCTTTGGTTGTGTGTGTTTGTCTCCATCTCCGGTTATAAATTGAATGTCACAGATGAACAACTTCTAGATTTATGACTAAATCCTCCTAATATCCAGATGAGAGGCATAATTTATAATCTAGAATGATTTTGACGAGCCGAGAAGCGATGATATGGGAGGAGCAGGACATCACTGCCAGCTCACAGGAAAGCAGCAGAGGGATACTGAGCTGTGTGTTATTAATCTGCCACTAAAAAATTGTTTGTCTGTGTTAGCGCTTATAATAACTACATCGCAAAAATGTGGTTAATATTCAGGTCACGATATGTATATAGAGTATTGTTGGTGGGTTTTGGATGGTTATTTAGAGGGTTTTTTGGGTGGAATAGAGAGCCCCCATTGACTACATTGTTAGCGGACTTTTTATGTATTTATTTATTTATGACTTAGAATGCATAAAAAAAAAGAAATAATCTGTTCATGTCTTATGTAGACAGCACATCTCTCTTTAATTGTTGCATATTTTTTCAGTATAACTGATCTGATACTATGGTCAGAGTGCAGAAGTGTTACTCCAATGACTACAGAAATTACCAAAGACGTTCGGAGCGAAATATTCAAAATGGCTGACTGAAATTGTGGCATTTTGTGATGTTTAGACGGTATTTACACATACTTTGCAGATTGTAAATAAAATTGGATGTAGTTTAATGGATACAATGAAACACAATTAAGCAAGCGGCGGTGGTGAGGCACATTCTGAAGAAGAGCAGTTTAGACCAAAACGTTTTTAATAATTACCGACTATACCTATCCAACTTAGTTTTTAAGTAAAGTTTTTGAAAAAATACAAATAAATACTAATAAATATTTCGAAAAATGTAACAAACAACATTTGACATAAAAATAAACATACATGTATTTCATCCATCCATCCATTTTCTACCGCTTATTCCCTTTTGGGGTCACGGGGGGCGCTGGAGCCTATCTCAGCTACAATCGGGCGGAAGGCGGGGTACACCCTGGACTAGTCGCCACCTCATCGCAGGGCCAACACAGATAGACATGTATTGTTTATGTTATATCTGGTGATGTCAAATTATTAATTTTTTAATCAGATTAAATTTAGATTAATCATGATTAATCACGGGTTAATACTTGCTTACATAATGTAAATTAATTTAAAAAAGACCCCAATATTTGGAAAGCAATGCAATTTTATTGGCAGAATGTCACACAGGAAAAAAAAATTTGTTTTTACTTGAATGCACGTCATGTATTTGCTCAAAACTTGGTAACAGTTTTATCTAAAGTCCAGTCAGAGTTTGTTTTGTAGTGAACACACATGTCAGTCTCTTCACTCGTCTTTGCACTGACATGTGCATTGATCTGATCACTGACCATAAAACAACCCGCGCCGCCTTTTACGTAGCCATCCACGGTAAACGTATAATTGTGTGATTAACCTGGGTATATGAATGATTATTATGATAAATATTTGTTATTAATCAAATGGGTTAACGCATACCAGAGCAAAATACGGCCCGCGGGCCACATACGGCCCATCAAGATTTTCTATTCGGGCCGCCGGACGTTCCAAATAATTTTTTTTAGACCTTTAACATTTAAACTGTAGCCACCATTAGGATGTGCAGTGCTGTTTTCAGATTACAGTAAGTCTTGAACTATAGGGAATATTTCATTGGTTGGAATCTGTGTTTTTGATTTATGGGTTATTTCGATCATCTACGCTCCAGCCAGACAAGGCACAAAGCAGATTGGGCAGGGTTTGTTTATAGAGCAGCCAGCCCGAGACACGGGTGTCAGGTACAGACACCGAAGCAGATTTTTACAGCGGTGTTCTGCAGAAAAGTGATGTATCAGATTATAGGTGTTTTTTACCCTTTGCGTCCATATTTCGCCGTGTACATTTTTGTTGTGTTTTGCTTTATTGTAACAGATGAGGTGAGGTGGTCAGCCAAGTAAGAGGAGCTACGTTCATATGTATGATCGTTTATAGTTAATATTGTGAATCCCACAGTCTTTATTTTCATGTACATTCTGGGTGTCTCATTCAGTAAAAAACTGTAAAATGTTTTTTTATGTGGTCTGAAGTTTTTAGCATTCAATCAGACATTATTATGAGTTTTTGTATTTGGGACTCAAGCACACATCAAGTACAGCAGTTTTTTACAGGTATATATATATATATATATATATATATATATAAATATATAAAGGGAACTCTTAAACAACACATTGTAACTCCAAGTCAATCACACTTCTGTGAATTCATACTGTCCACTTAGGAAGCAACACTGATTGACAATCAGTTTCACTTTCTGTTGTGCAAATGTGTTTTTCAACCACTGTGCCGCGGCACACTAGTGTGCCGTGAGATATTGTCTAGTGTGCCGTGGGAAATTACGCAACTTCACCTAATTGGTCCAAAAAATATTTTTTGCAAATCAATAATTATAATAATGTGCCGTTGTCTAGTGCAGTGTCTAGTGTGCCTTGAGATACAGTCTGGTGTGCCGTGGGAGATTATCTAATATCACCTATTTGGGTTAAAAAATATTTTTTGCAAACCAGTAATTATAATCCGCAAATAATGTGCCGTTGTTGAGTGTCTGTACTGTCTAGAGATCGGCAGACTTCCGTTATACTCTTCCATATCAGTAGTTGGCAGCAGATAGCTAATTGCTTCAGGGCAGGGTGCAGGTAAAAAGATGTCTAATGCTTAATCCAAAAATAAACAAAAGGTGAGTGCCCCTTAGAAAAGGCATTGAAGCTTAGGGAAGGCTATGCAGAACGAAACTAAAACTGAACTGGCTACAAAGTAAACAAAAACAGAACACTGGACGACAGCAAAGACTTACCGTACTGTGGAGCAAAGACGGCGTCCATAAAGTACATCCGAACATGACATGACAATCAACAATGTCCCCACAAAGAAGGATAAAAACAACTGAAATATACTTGATTGCAAAAACAAAGCAGGTGTGTGGAATAGCGGTTAAGGAAGACATGAAACTGCTACAGGAAAATACCAAAAAAAGAGAAAAAGCCACCAAAATAGGAGCGCAAGACAAGAACTAAAACACTACACACAGGAAAACAGCAAAAAACTCCAAATAAGTCAGAGCGTGATGTGACAGGTGGTGACAGTACACCTACTTTGAGACAAGAGCTATAGTGATGCATGTTTGGTTATGCTTTAAAGTCATATCCAACAATTGCGACAACGACTTTTTACTGTTAACTGAGTTTACTGATTTCTGCTGGTGGTGTGCCTCGCATTTTTTCAATGAAAAAAATGTGCCTTGGCTCAAAAAAGGTTGAAAAACACTGGAATAGACAACAGGTGGAAATCATTGGCAATAGCAAGACACCCCCAAAAAAGGAGTGGTTCTGCAAGCGGGAACCACAGACGGTGGTTCAGCTTCTATGCTTTCTGTCTGATGGTTTGGTCACTTTTAAATGCTGGCAGGGCTTTCACTCTAGTGGTAGAATGAGACGGAGTCTACAACCTCACAAGTTACTCAGGTAGAACAGCTCATCTAGGATGACACATCAATGCGAGTTGTGGCAAGGTTGGCTGCGTCTGCCAGCGTAGTGTCTAGAGCATTGAGGCACTCCTAGGAGACAGGCCAGTACATCAGGAGACGTAGAGGGACAACAACCCAGCAGCAAGACCACTACCTCCGCCTTTGTGCAAGAAGGAACAGGAGAGGCACTGCAGAGCCCTGCACAATGACCTCCAGCATGCCACAAGCGTGCATGTGACTGCTCAAACGGTCAGAAACAGGCTCCATCAGGGTGGTATGAGGGCCTACGTCCACAAGTGGGGGTTGGGCTCTCAGCCCAACACCGTGCAGGACGTTTGGCATTTGCTAGAAACCTCAAGAATGGCAATTCGCCTGTGCGCTTCACAGATGAAAGCACATGACAGAGTCTGGAGATGTCATGGAGAACGTTCTGCTGCCTGCAACATGCTCCAGCATGACCCGTTTGGCGGGTCAGTAATGGTGTGGTGTGGCATTTCTTTGGGGGGGCCTAACAGCCCTCCATGTGCTCGCCAGAGGTAGCCTGACTGCCATTAAATACCGAGATGAGATCCTCAGACCCCTTGTGAGACCATATGCCGGAGAAGTTGGTCCTGGGTTGCTCCTAATGCAAGACAATGCTGGACCTCATGTGGCTGGACTGTGTCAGCAGTTCCTGCAAGACGAAGGCCGTGATGGTATGGACAGAACCGCCCGTTCCCCAGACTTGAATCCAATTGAGCACATTTGGGACATGATGTCTCGCTCCATCCACCAACGCCATGTTGCATCAGACTGTCCAGGAGTTGGAGGAAGCTTTAGTCCAGGTGTCGGAGGAGATCCCTAAGGAGACCATCTGCCACCTCTTCAAGAGCATGCCCAGGCATTGTAGGGAGGTCATACACGCACTTGGAGGCCACACACACTAGTGAATGTCATGTCTGTGTGATTATGTTTTGTTTTAGTCATGTTCGGTTTTGTTTTTGGACTTTTTGTGCACTTTTGTTTGTTTTGTCACCATAGCAACCATTAGTTTTCACCTGTCACGTCACGCACCTGTTTCACGTTTTGAGTCACGCACCTGTTTTCACTAATCATGTCTGTAGTATTTAAGTTCATTGTTTTCAGTTTGTCTTCCTGGCGACATCCGCATTCATACCCCTGTCACACTCTGTTTACCTCTGCGCACTTCATGCCATGTCCAAGTAAGTTTTCTTTATTCATGCCATAGTTTGCAAGTTTTGTTTCATTGTTCATAGTTTCTGCCGTTGTGCAAGTTTTGTGTTTATAGTCAAGTTTTGTACTTCCGCCATTGTGCGCGCCTTTTGTAGTTATAGTGTTAAAATAAATCATGTACTCCCCTTCACGCCACGTATGGTCCAAATCATTTGCACCTCGGGAGAACAAACCACCCCACAGTCCAAGTCATGACAGTGAACCTCATTTTGACTTGTTTTAAGGACATTACATCAAAGTTGGATCAACCTGTTGTGTGCTTTTCCACTTTAATTTTGAGTGTGACTCCAAATCAAGACCCCCATGGTTTAATAAACACAATATATGGTTATACAAAAATGCAAATATGTTGACACTTGGTGCAATCGCCCAGTCTCTGCTTTGTCCATACTTGCCAACCTTAAGACCTCCGATTTCGGGAGTTGGGGGGCGTGGTCTGGGTGGGGGGGCGTGGTTGGGGGCGTGGCTAAGAGGGGACGAGTATATTTACAGCTAGAATTCACCAAGTCAAGTATTTCATATATATATATATATATATATATATATATATATATATATAAAATACTTGACTTGGTGAATTCCAGCTATATATATATTTATTTTATTATTATATATATATATATATATATATATATATATATATATATATATATATATATATATATATATATATATGTATGTATGTATATAATATATATATATATATATATATATATATATATATATATATATATATATATATATATATATATATATAAATAAAAGAAATACTTGAATTCCTGTCTTCATTTATTTACACATATACACACACATAACACTCATCTACTCATTGTGGAGTTAAGGGTTGAATTGTCCATCCTTGTTCTATTCTCTGTCACTATTTTTCTAAACATGCTGAACACCCTTTCGCAGGTACCCAGAAAGGTGTACAAATACTGTTTGTATAATAAGCATGTTATTGTTTACAAATGAGGGTTAAGAGTTCAGTACTAAAAAAAAAAAAGAATGTGGCTTAAGTACAGTTGTTTAATTGAGCTGCTGCATTTTTTGGTTGGGTTGTTTATTTATTTTGAGTAACTTCTACATTTCTAAAAGGGGAGGAATGTAATAGAGTGATCTATTTTGTCTGTTGCCATCTCCTAGTGAATGTTGGCTATAGCGTACTGGGGTTACTTTTTGGTTGGCCAACGATTTACGTGGTGTTGCGCACCTGACGTCAAGTGTGTGAGTCTGTTCTGAAGTCTACAGTAAAGAGACGTACTTCATCATCTCGCCTGGTTATTGCCTCCAACTCAATATATTACAACAACATTGCTGTTTACGGCAGACGAACTGCTTTACGGTAGAATAAAACATGACTGCTGTTGTTGTGTGTTGTTGCCGCGCTGGGAGGACGTTAATGAAACTGCCTAACAATAAACCCACATAAGAAACCAAGAACTCGTGCTCGATCATTCTACAGTTGTAACGTGTTTGGGCAGGCACACTGTTTATATTGTGGGAAAGCGGACATGAATACAGGCTGTTGACAGGTCACTCAGGTCTGCATGGAGCTGGAGGGGGCATGGCTTCCAGCTCCGCCTGAATTTCGGGAGATTTTCGGGAGAAAATTTGTCCCGGGAGGTTTTCGGGAGAGGCCCTGAATTTCGGGAGTCTCCCGGAAAATCCGGGAGGGTTGGCAAGTATGGCTTTGTCTGGTCTTGGAACAAAATGTTTGGCCTTGGCAGCCAGCAGGCCGAGTCTGGTACTATCGCCCAGTGTCTGCTTTGTCTGGTCCCGGAACCCAATATTCGGCCTTGGCAGCCAGCAGGCCGAGTCTGGACACAACACTGATAAAGAGGCTAGCAATCTTTCGGATTGCTAGCTCTGCACAAATACAAAAATACCATTTCAGCACAAATTGACAATACTTTATAGTATGGCCCTTAAGCATAAAGTTATGATGATAATATATACATAATTATTATAACACTAAATTACATTAAAAATGCATTCAAAAACCGTCAACAATACTTCATTTACGTTCCGTAACCTGTATAATAACCAAATATGTAGCGACATTGTTATTGTAAGAGCGAACACTGAGGAACTCTTTTTCTAGCGTACTAACACATCGGCGTGCTACGGTATTAGCCGTAAAAGCTAACTACAGCAAGAGATAATCTAGCTTCTACGTCAACACGAAACGCGTTTGAGTTTGTAAGGCACAACACCAATCTGTACTGACTGAAAAACATGAACAATCATATTACAGTATCTGTATCTGTATATATATATATATATATATATATATATATATATATATATATATATATATATATATATATATATATATATATATATATATCCATCCATCCATCCATCCATCTTCTTCCGCTTATCCGAGGTCAGGTTGCGGGGGCAGCAGCCTAAGCAGGGAAGCCCAGACTTCCCTCTCCCCACCCACTTCATCCAGCTCTTCCCGGGGGATCCCGAGGCGTTCCCAGGCCAGCCGGGAGAGATAGTCTTCCCAACGTGTCCTGGGTCTTCCCCGTGGCCTCCTACCGGTCGGACGTGCCCGAAACACCTCCCTCGGGAGGCGTTCGGGTGGCATCCTGACCAGATGCCCGAACCATCTCATCTGGCTCCTCTCGATGTGGAGGAGCACCGGCTTTACCTTGAGCTTTTTTTGATTGACTGAAACTTTTATTAGTAGATTGCACAGTTCAGTACATATTCCGTACAATTGACCACTAAATGGTAACACCCGAATACGTTTTTCAACTTGTTTAAGTCGGGGTCCACGTAATCAATTCCCGGATGACAGAGCTTCTCACCCTATCTCTAAGGGAGAGCCCCGCCACCCGGCGGAGGAAACTCATTTCGGTCGCTTGTACCCGTGATCTTGTCCTTTCGGTCATGACCCAAAGCTCATGACCATAGGTGAGGATGGGAACGTAGATCGACTGGTAAATTGAGAGCTTTGCCTTCCAGCTCAGCTCCTTCTTCACCACAACGGATCGATACAGCGTCCTACTAACACATCGGCGTGCTACGGTATTAGCTGTAAAAGCTAACTACGGCAAGAGATAAGCTAGCTTCTATGTCAACACGAAACACGTTCGAGTTTGTAAGGCACAACACCAATCTGTACTGACTGAAAAGCATGAACAATCATATTACAGTATCCATCCATCCATCCATCCATCTTCAACCGCTTATCCGGAATCGGGTCGCAGGGACAAAAGCTCCAGCAGAGACCCCCAGACTTCCCTCTCCAGAGCAACATTAGCAACTTCCTCCTGGGGAATTCAGAAGTGTTCCCAGGCCAGAGAGGAGATGTAATCCCCCCATCTGGTCCTTGGCCTACCGCGGGGTCTCCTCCCAGTGGGATGTGCAAAGAGGACCTCCCTAGGGAGACGCTCGTGAGGCATCCGCTCGAGATGCCCGAACCACCTAAGCTGGCTCCTTTCCAAGCGAAGGAGCAGCGGCTCTACTCCGAGTCTCTCTCGGGTGACTGAACTTCTCACCCTATCTCTAAGGCAGTGGTTCTTAACCTTGTTGGAGGTACCGAACCCCACCAGTTTCATATGCTCATTCACCAAACTCTTATTTCTGGGGCTGAGGTTGCTGAGGTAGTTAAAAAGCTCCTCGGTGGCAAGGCCCCGGGGGTAGATGAGATCCGCCCGGAGTTCCTTAAGGCTCTGGATGCTGTGGGGATGTCTTGGTTGACAAGACTCTGCAGCATCGCGTGGACATCGGGGGCGGTACCACTGGATTGGCAAACCGGGGTGGTGGTTCCTCTCTTTAAGAAGGGGAACCGGAGGGTGTGTTCTAACTATCGTGGGATCACACTCCTCAGCCTTCCCGGTAAGGTCTATTCAGGTGTACTGGAGAGGAGGCTATGCCGGATAGTCGAACCTCGGATTCAGGAGGAACAGTGTGGTTTTCGTCCTGGTCGTGGAACTGTGGACCAGCTCTATACTCTCGGCAGGGTCCTTGAGGGTGCATGGGAGTTTGCCCAACCAGTCTACATGTGTTTTGTGGACTTGGAGAAGGCATTCGACCGTGTCCCTCGGGAAGTCCTGTGGGGAGTGCTCAGAGAGTACGGGGTATCGGACTGTCTGATTGTGGCAGTCCGCTCCCTGTATGATCAGTGCCAGAGCTTGGTCCGCATTGCCGGTAGTAAGTCGGACACGTTTCCAGTGAGGGTTGGACTCCGCCAAGGCTGCCCTTTGTCACCGATTCTGTTCATAACTTTTATGGACAGAATTTCTAGGCGCAGTCAAGGCGTTGAGGGGATCTGGTTTGGTGGCTGCAGGATTAGGTCTCTGCTTTTTGCAGATGATGTGGTCCTGATGGCTTCATCTGGCCAGGATCTTCAGCTCTCACTGGATCGGTTCGCAGCTGAGTGTGAAGCGACTGGGATGAGAATCAGCACCTCCAAGTCCGAGTCAATGGTTCTCGCCCGGAAAAGGGTGGAGTGCCATCTCCGGGTTGGGGAGGAGATCTTGTCCCAAGTGGAGGAGTTCAAGTACCTCGGAGTCTTGTTCCCGAGTGAGGGAAGAGTAGATCGTGAGATCGACAGGCGGATCGGTGCGGCGTCTTCAGTAATGCGGACGCTGTATCGATCCGTTGTGGTGAGGAAGGAGCTGAGCCGGAAGGCAAAGCTCTCAATTTACCGGTCGATCTACGTTCCCATCCTCACCTATGGTCATGAGCTTTGGGTTATGACCGAAAGGACAAGATCACGGGTACAAGCGGCCGAAATGAGTTTCCTCCGCCGGGTGGCGGGGCTCTCCCTTAGAGATAGGGTGAGAAGCTCTGCCATCCGGGAGGAGCTCAAAGTAAAGCCGCTGCTCCTCCACATCGAGAGGAACCAGATGAGGTGGTTCGGGCATCTGGTCAGGATGCCACCCGAACGCCTCTCTAGGGAGGTGTTTAGGGCACGTCCGACCGGTAGGAGGCCGCGGGGAAGACCCAGGAAACGTTGGGAAGACTATGTCTCCCGACTGGCCTGGGAACCCCTCGGGGTCCCACAGGAAGAGCTGGACGAAGTGGCTGGGGAGAGGGAAGTCTGGGTTTCCCTGCTTAGGCTGCTTCCCCCGCGACCCGACCTCGGATAAGCGGAAGAAGATGGATGGATGGATGGATGGATGGATATATATATATATATAGTTATATATATATACACCTACATGTTACATACACTTACACACCAATCCCTAGACACATTTTGTTCTCTCAATGGTCTGGGTTAAGTTGTTATTTGTGACAGCCCTAGTTATAACACAACAACAGAAATGTTTTAATGTTTAAAATACAGAACAACAATGGAACCTGGTTATGTTGATGCCCCTTGAATGGCTGACTGACGTTGACATAAACGGTTGTCGACAAAACCAGAATCGAGACTCGTCATTCACAATGCTTGCATGTTTATTTGTGACTTTCATCACAGACTTGAGAATGTGCGATAATAAAGTGTGCATGTTTTGATGCTATGTAACTAATAGTTAAGTCAATGTTGTTGTGTCACGCTGCTTAGCGATAATGAGGAAGTTAACAATACCAAGACACACGTCAACATAAACAGAGGCATTTTTCGTAGAAATGACCACTTTGGGGCTAAAATTTTGTTACATGTAACGTGTATGTCAACGTCAACTTAAGGCGGCACTTTTAAATAATAAGCACATACGTTTCTAGGTCAGAACGGTAAATCAGTTTTCACCCAGTTCTCGTCTGGACGTGACTGTTTATTGATCGGGCGTGTAGAGATATTTTCTCATTCGCCACAACAACAAAAAAGCAACGTTTCGGGGTAGTCGGGGCCTTGAGTGTGTTCCACTGTATAACACAAACACACACTCTGGCTTTGAGCGCAACCAGGGAGAAAAGGGTGAGAGGTGCCGCCTGTGTGAATAACGAAAAGGAGGTCAGTGCCTGCAGGGACGGGATGATGGTGAACACTCAGCTCAAAATAAAGGCACCAGCATTCCAGTGGAAAGCTGTCACACACAGTCACACACCAATGACATCATCTGCTGGAACGATAGATTAATGATGGATGGACAAGCAATGGGAGGTTCTAAGTCTATGTCATGCCTTTGCACCGCCGAATGACTCTCAAATTCTGTTAGCATTGACCAGATTATTGAGCTGATATGCA
Organism: Nerophis lumbriciformis; assembly: GCF_033978685.3. Lineage (NCBI taxonomy): Eukaryota > Metazoa > Chordata > Actinopteri > Syngnathiformes > Syngnathidae > Nerophis > Nerophis lumbriciformis. Next base: position 43,368,695 of record NC_084549.2, on the reverse strand, counting down.
CCTTGCAACCCCTTCATTGAGTACACTAGATCAAGCCTAACGCTGCCTTTCAGCTGTGTAGTGTTTACCTTTAGCAGGACAAAATGTTCACTCTTATGAGAAAGCACCATCAGCTGAAACAACACTGCAAAAAGTCAGTGTTCAAAAACAAGAAAAAAATAATATAAAAATTAGGGGTATTTTATTTGAACTAAGCAAAATTATCTGCCAATAGAACAAGAAAATTTGGCTTGTCAAGATTTTCCAAAACATGTAAAATTAGCTAACCTCAATGAATCAAAAATACCTTAAAATAAGTATATTCTCACTAATAACAAATGCATTTTTTTCGGTATAAAAAAGAGACCTTTTTGCTCAATATGTTTAAAAATATTCTTAAATTAAGTAAGTGCTAGTGCCATTGTCTTGACATAATGATATGCATGCATAATGATTTTTTTTCATACTTGAAGTAAGAAATTATTACTTTAAAAAAGTAGTTTAATACTTGTGAGTGTTAATGACACAGCTTTACAACAGTTGATATTCTAGTTTCAAGCATGTTTTACTCAATATAGGTCATAAAATCTCAGCAACAAGCTGTAATATCTTACTGAGATAATTTAGGACCAAAACCCTTAAAACAAGTAAAACACTAACATAAAATTTGCTTAGTGAGAATAATTATCTTATCAGAGAGAAAATAAGCAAATATCACCCTTATTTGAGATATTTAATTTTACTTAGATTTCAGTTTTTGCAGTGAATGTACCAGCATTGCCCCAAGCTTTCCAATATACTTCTGACTGTGGAGGCGTGGCTATGGGTGTGCTCAATACAACATCGTGATGTAGTTTGTATAATCGTGGATGATGCATTTATTTTCTTTAGAAAATGCTCAAAAATATTTTACATACATTTTAAAACACATCTATGTTATTAGTAATTAATATTAACATACATTTATCCTTACATTGTATTGATTTGCTCTATTTTTATAAGTTTTATTATTCTACAATGTAAAACAGGTCGTATACCAGTGGCGGATGCTGATCTTTCAGGTAAGGGAAGCTCAGCTTCCAGGCCTGCCGAAGCCACGCCCACTTCTCATTCACTTCCAGAGAAGCTCGGCGTCCTTGGGCGGGAAAAAGCCGAGCATTTATTTTAAACCCACATTGACAAATCTTGGTTTTAGGTTTGACAATGATTTTAAATTGGAACCGCAGGTTAACTCTGTTGTTCGATCCAGTTTTTATCATTTAAGACTTTTAGCAAACATTTTATCAGTTTTATCTTTTAACGACTTTAAGCGGGTAGTCCATGCTTTTATTTCATCCCGTTTGGACTACTGCAACTCCGTTTGCTGGTATGAACCAGACCACAATCGCTCGATTGCACCAAGTCCAAAGTGCTGCCGCACATTAACACATTACCCCCAATTTAGCATCCCTTCACTGGTCCCCAGTTCATTTTAGAATTAATTTTAAAATTGTATTGTTTGTTTTTCAATTTCCTAACGGATTACCGCCACAATATATGTACAAACCCTATTTCCATATGAGTTGGGAAATTGTGTTTGATGTAAATATAAACAGAATACAATGATTTGCAAATCATTTTCAACCCATATTCAGTTGAATGCACTACAAAGACAATATATTTGATGTTCAAACTCATAAACTATATATTTTTTTTTTGCAAATAATAATTAACTTAGAATTTCATGGCTGCAACACGTGCCAAAGTAGTTGGGAAAGGGCATGTTCACCACTGTGTTACATCACCTTTTCTTTTAACAACACTCAATAAACTATTGGGAACTGAGGAAACTAATTGTTAAATGATAAATGGGTTATACTTGTATAGCGCTTTTCTACCTTCAAGGTACTCAAAGCGCTTTGACAGTATTACCACATTCACCCATTCACACACACATTCACACACACATTCACACACTGATGGCAGGAGCTGCCATGCAAGGCGCTAACCAGCAGCCATCAGGAGCAAGGGGTGAAGTGTCTTGCCCAAGGACACAACGGATGTGACTAGGATAGTAGAAGGTGGGGATTGAACCCCAGTAACCAGCAACACTCCGATTGCTGGCACGGCCACTCTACCAACTTCGCCACGCCGTCTGTTGAAGCTTTGAAAGTGGAATTATTTCCTATTCTTGTTTTCTGTAGAGCTTCAGTTGTTCAACAGTCCGGGATCTCCGCTGTCGTATTTTACGCTTCATAATGCGCCACACATTTTCGATGGAAGACAGGTCTGGACTGCAGGCGGGCCAGGAAAGTACCCGTCACTCTTTTTTTACGAAGCCACGCTGTTGTAACACGTGCTGAATGTGGCTTGGCATTGTCTTGCTGAAATAAGCAAGGGCGTCCATGAAAAAGACGGCGCTTAGATGGCAGCATATGTTGTTCCAAAACCTGTATGTACCTTTCAGCATTAATGGTGCCTTCACAGATGTGTAAGTTACCCATACCATGGGCACTAATGCACCCCCATACCATCACAGATGCTGGCTTTTGAACTTTGCGTCGATAACAGTCTGGATGGTTCCCTTCCCCTTTGGTCCGGATGACACGATGTCGAATATTTCCAAAAACAATTTTAAAGGTGGACTCGTCAGACCACAGAACACTTTTCCACTTTGCATGAGTCCATCTTAGATGATCTCGGGCCCAGAGAAGCCGGCGGCGTTTCTGGATGTTGTTGATAAATGGCTTTCGCTTTGCATAGTAGAGCTTTAACTTGCACTTACAGATGTAGCGACCAACTGTATTTAGTGACAGTGGTTTTCTGACGTGTTCCTGAGCCTATGTGGTGATATCTTTTAGAGATTGATGTCAGTTTTTGATACAGTGCCGTCTGAGGGATCGAAGGTCACGGTCATTCAATGTTGGTTTCCGGCCATGCCGCTTACGTGGAGTGATTTCTCCAGATTCTCTGAAACTTTTGATGATATTATGGACCGTAGATGTTGAAATCCCTAAATTTCTTGCAATTGCACTTTGAGAAACGTTGTTCTTAAACTGTTTGACTATTTGCTCACGCAGTTGTGGACAAAAGGGTGTACCTCGCCCCATCCTTTCTTGTGAAAGACCGAGCATTTTTTGGGAAGCTGTTTTTATACCCAATCATGGCACCTACCTGTTCCCAATTAGTCTGCACACCTGTGGGATGTTCCAAATAAGTATTTGGTGAGAATTCCTCAACTTTATCAGTATTTATTGCCACCTTTCCCAACTTCTTTGTCACATGTTGCTGGCATCAAATTCTAAAGTTAATGATTATTTGCAAAAAAACATTTTTTTATCAGTTTGAACATCAAATATGTTGTCTTTGTAGCATATTCAACTGAATATGGGTTGAAAATGATTTGCAAATCATTGTATTCCGCTTATATTTACATCTAACACAATTTCCCAACTCATATGGAAACGGAGTTCGTAAGACCTTTTAAAAATCAACACCCCGACAAGGTCTCTGAGGTCACCTGATTAATTTCTCCTTGTCATCCAACAGACACGATTAAAACCCAGGAGGGATCGTACATTTTCTGCTGTGGCTCCAAAACTTTGGAACGATATCCCTCTTGGTATTCGGACGGCTTCCTCTTTAACCTCTTTCGAAAAACACATCTTAAAATATTTTTACTTCTTGGCTTTTAAATCAGCATGAGAGTTGTGTGATTGTGGTCTGTTTTATTTTAATTTTATGTATTTTATGTATGTATTCTCTTTTCAGGTAAATGTTTTTTTTTACAATTGACTGTCCTTAGTTGTATCCTGCTTCTAAATGTGTGTTTCTAACTCCTGTGCAACATTTTGTGAAACTGTTATTGCTATATAAATAAAGTGGATTGGATTGGATTCAGTCGATGATTGTCTAGTTTGGTTGTCGTGGAATAACCCACTATGCTCCCTCATTGAAGTCAATGGATGCTCAGCTTCAACACTGTTAAATGCACTGTGAAGCTACCACAAGGAATGACAAGAAAGTTGCGTCAACTGTCGCAAAAGTAGCTGATTCTGAACAAAAGTTTAACTCATTACAGTGCATATTTAGTCAAAGAAATGTACACAAAAGAACATGTGTGACCACTTTTTAGCGGGATATTTTAGGGCAATTGCCACTGCCGTAGACCCAAGGTCTCCAAGGTGAACATTCTCTGGTATGTAAGAACAAGGGGGGTAAGGGAAGTCGGCAAGTAAGATCCGTAACTTCGGGACAAGGATTAGCTCTAAGGGCTGGGTTGGTCGGGCTGGTGTGACAAGCGGGTAGTGTATCAATCCTCCAGGATTGATACAATATCAATGCTCCTCCAAACCGGAGGAGTTGGAGGAGCCGTGCCAAGATGCGGGTTACGTGGGCACACTCCATCTTATCGCTGACACTGGCCCCCAACGCCATTTTTCTTCTTGAAAGAGTGCCATTGTCCTCTTAATATTTGCACATGGCACATTTTGTAGATTGCTGTCCACAGGTATATCTCGGATATACTGTAATAAAGACAGTCTATATTGCAGACATGCTGCCAGGACGTACTTTAACACATGATTGCCTGGAGGCGAGGCTCTAAGCAATCACGTGCGTCTCGCTTATTACGGTTGATAAAAGTTTTGTCGGCGGCCGAATTTTCGGTGCATCACTAGTCAATAGTACGTCAAATATATTACTTTAATTTGTTTTCAAGTAAAAGACCTTCATTTTTAAGGTGTGGCGGCTTTTATTTCGCCGTGGCTCCATGCCACGATCAATTACATGTAGGGGAAACTCTGCTGTACTGTAAGAAGTTTTTTCAGTGTAGTATTGAAGTATTTTGTCCAGGTGGTGCCCCAAAAGGGAAATACCTTCTGTGTACATGAGAAGCACGCATTTGACGATACCTTTCACATTTCAATTGATACACGACCAATTTCCAGTATGTTGGAATCAATACCGGTACTTAACAGTACCAATTTTCAGTACTTTTGTGTGTTCATGTGTTAATACATTTTCATTGTTTTAATATAAAAACATTTTTTTAATTCAATGCTAAATACTGAGTTGATAATAACCAGTGTTGGGACTAACGCGTTACTAAGTAACGCGTTACTGTAAGGCCGTTAGTTTCGGCGGTAACTAGTAATCTAACGCGTTATTTTTTTATATCCAGTAACTCAGTTACCGTTACTACATGGTGCGTTACTGCGTTATTTTACGTTATTTTTTAATGTAGTATCGGCTAGAAACAGAAGAAGTGTCGTCCTTCTGTCTCACAAGGAAAAGAAAAGGCGTGCTTTCCTCGACCGAGGAGCGGAGCGCAGGGGAGACGTTCCTCCAGGGCCTATGTACTTCGGGGCTAACACCCTTCACTTTACCCGGCAGTGGGTCTTTACAGCTCCGGACTCGAGGGTGAATGACGAGGCCGGCGGTTTGTTGCAATTTTGTGACTTTATTGGTGTCTTACACGCAGCCATCCACCAAGCTAGAGCACCTGCACGCATCCACTGTTGCGCTCCCTCACCTCTCTCGCCCACTCACTCACTGATGTCACTCACCTCACATGCTGTCCATTCTTAAAGGGCCACACACACACACACACACGCTACTCTCATAACAACTAAAAAGACATCATGGCGAAGCCAGAAGTCGAGGTTCTTAACATGGATACATTGTCACTACTTTTCTTTTGTCGAGCACAAAGAAAAGAACATTTTAGTTAAATGTAAGTTGTGTCTTGGATCAAAGATCCCATCTACTTAAAGTGCCAATAATTGTCACACACACACTAGGTGTGGTGAAATTATTCTCTGCATTTGACCCATCACCCTTGATCACCCCCTGGGAGGTGAGGGGACCAGTGAGTAGCAACAGTGACCGCACCCGGGAATACTGCCCAAAACAGCAATTCAAATCTGCTGAAACAGCTACATAAATGTAAATGGGTTATACTTGTATAGCTTTTCTACCTTTTTCAGGAACTCAAAGCGCTTTGACACTATTTCCACATTCACCCATTCACACACACATTCACACACTGATGGCGGGAGCTGCCATGCAAGGCACTAACCAGGACTCATCAGGAGCAAGGTTGAAGTGTCTTGCTCAAGGACACAACGGACGTGACTAGGATGGTAGAAGGTGGGGATTGAACCAGTAACCCTCAGATTGCTGGCACGGCCACTCTCCCAACTTCGCCACGCCACATAAGCAACATGCTTTGACGAAGCTAGTAAAGAGAGACACAGACTCCGATGCCACTTCACCTCCACCTAAGGATTTTAACGGAGGCAATGCTAGCCAGGACAACATTGATAGAGCCATTGCAGCGTATGTGCTAGAAGACATGCAGGCTATTTCTACAGTGGAGTCACCTGTTTTCTGGCAGCTAAATAGCATGATACCGGCGTCAAACAACAAATGGCACAGAAAACATGTTCCAAGTACCTGGACAGTGAGTACATAAACATGGAAAGCGAGCTAAAGAAAACACTCCAAACTCTGCCTCTGCTCATCATTGAAGGTACACACTGTCAATTCTCTTATATACTATTTCATTCTAGACTTCTAGAGTGTTTGATTATCACATCACTCTAAATGTATAGACTATAAAGTTCACAAACATAAAGAGGGATGCTAGTGGGCCAGGCCAATCTTTCATTTTTTCTAAACTAAAACTGGGGAAATGTGTAGAGTCTTCTGGGCTTCACTACAGTGTTGATCTCCTGAATACATGATTTTATTTCACAATTAATTGAGAGAGAAAAAATGCCTGATTAGGCTTTGTGTATGTCATGTGTGCCTTCCTTGGGTGAAGCCAGCTTTACAGCTATGTTGTTATTATGCGGTTTGTTACTTATGTATGTTATGTTGCAGCTATTTCAAATAGTTTTGTCAATTTGTTGTGGCCTGAAATAAATTGGCCCTTTGAAACATATCTTTGTCTTTGTGTGTTGTATGTAGAGCACATTGCTTAGCAGAGTTGAGTGATGCAAATGCATGTCAAGTTGATCAACAGATTGTATTATTCTCCAGTGCAATAACAGTACTGAAACGAAGGCTAAAAGGGCATTAATGGGAGCCTTAAAAAAAAGGAGAAAAAAATAAGTAATTAAATAGTTACTTTTCACAGTAACGCATTACTTTTTGGTGTAAGTAACTGAGTTAGTAACTGAGTTACTTTTGAAATAAAGTAACTAGTAACTGTAACTAGTTACTGGTTTTCAGTAACTAACCCAACACTGATAATAACTATGTTGTCCAGTTAATATATATCTTGTTTTCTTACACCTTCGAGTCTTATTTGCAAGTATTATATAGTAGATTTTTATTCAGTTGCAATTTCAATACGTTAGATGGCAGTATTGTATTGACTACATTGTGCTGTCTCGTTTGGAAGTAGTCTTTGACATTAAATTGAATGTGCCAGTCGTTTTTTTTGTTGAGCCCTACAAAGTGTTTATACTTTAAGTATTGTACTTATTGTACGCCAGATGGTTGATTGTAACGTGCATCTTTGTTGTCATTACCAAATTTGGGGGTCTTAAAATTGCCATGTAAAATTGCTAATACTAATCGGTAGCATCTATACAGCGTATGCCAAGGGTTATTCAACTACATAATGAAGAGATATTAACAGTAAATGAACTATTAGATTAATAATCCTATTTCTACTGCTTGTTCCTCGTAACTTTGACAATATAATAGAATGGGAAATGACACGTGTTACTGCATCCGTCAGCAGGCAAATTTGGAGCCGTTTGGAACTGCTTACTTACTACTAAAGAGAAGCTGTCTAGTTTGTTCACCATCTTAATTGATGCCAACATGGTTCCATGGTTGCAATAAGAAACATATGTTTAATGTAGTATAAGATCGTCTCTTAAAATAAAGCCAATAATGAATTTTTTTGTTATACTGTTTATTTGGAAAAGCATCCAAATACATTTTGGTACCATTACCAAAATATTAGCATCGGGAAAATCCAGCAATATGTAACTACAAAATTAATAACAAGACAATAATAAGACAATGTAACAATATCAACTAAAAAGTTTTTTTTTACATTTAATTGCTTAAGCAAAAATTACTATTGGCTTTTATTCCGGCCACTATACTTATTCCCTGAGTTTTTAGAAAACATAACAATGTATAAAAATAATATCAACAATTTAAATATGTGGAAAATAAACAGACGAAAAGTTAAAAATACTGATCTCATCCATGGCGTCAATTAAATACTCATGCTAGCCTTAGTCTCGATACTATTTGGAACAATACACCCTTCTAACTGCATTTGAAAATAAGGAAAACGCTCCGGATATTAAAGGAACATTTGTAAAGTTTTGTGTTTTTGCAATTTTATTACGTCAGAAAATTATCAAACTCCAGTTGGAATGCTCCATTGTTATTGTAGCGAAGGCTAAAGCTACATGTTTCAGTCCGCTGCTGCTTTCAAATGACAGAGAAGGCAAGGACAACCTGGCTCTACTTGACCCACAAGCAAGTTATTTACTTTTCTTACTGTCTATCGCTCACAATTATTATAAGAGACAAAATGACGGATGTCCATCCATCCATCTTCTACTGCTTGTCCCTCTCGGAGTCGCGGGGGGCTGGAGCCTATCCCAGCTGCACTCGGGCGGAAGGCGTGGTACACTCTGGACAAGTCGCCACCTCATCGCAGGGCCAACACAGATAGACAGACATTGTTTAATGCATTCTATAACTCGTAAATAAAAGTCCGCTTACAACGAAGCCAATGGGAGGTTCTCTATTCCGCCCAAAAAGCTCTAAAAAATTTCAAAAGAAAAGAGCAGTTCCCCTTTAAGTATTAGGAAAGAAAACAAAAAAATTAATGGGTAGGAATCTTGTTAATTGTGTGAGAATTTCACAGTCATGTTGAATTACCTGTATGTCACAATATTATTGATAAACTAGATGAGGCAATTCCTGAAGGAATTGCGTGTGAATGCTCCGATGCTGAAGCTGAACTGAAATCCTGGAATTTTTTTTTAGAATTGTTGAAGTAGAGCACACAATTCCCAAACAGGCTTAGACTTAGACTTAGACATACTTTAATGATCCACAAGGGAAATTGTTCAACACAGTAGCTCAGTTACAATGATGGAAAGTGTAAGGATTGAAAGGACAATGCAGGTATAAATAGACTAATATAGCAATAAAAAAATCTAACATATATACATAATATGTGTACAGAATAATATATATACAGATATATTATATTATGTCTATAACACCCAGGTAACACGAGAACGTTATGAGAACGTTATGAGAACGTAGTGGCATTGTTATGGGAACGTTAGTTTGTAACGCTCAAAGAACGTTAGGTTGTGGAGTTCTTGCTTGGCTAGCAGAACGTTAGCCAAGAACGTTAGCCAAGAACGTTTAGGGAACTGTTTAGGAACATGCTATTTTCGTCTGTTTTTGCTCTATATTGTCAGGACTAACACTCAAACACAAAATTCAACAATAATTCTTTATTAGTGATAATTATAATACAATAGAAATGGAATGCAGTGGTATATATTTACGTCTGTTTTTGTGCTATCTATCTTGTCAGGACTGACACTCAAACAGAAAATTCAACAATAATTCTTTATTAGTGATAATTATAATACAATAGAAATGGAATGCTGTGGTCTTGGTCGTGCGCGTCAGTGTACTCCTGCCCCTTCTTGTTGGTTCTCTTCCTGGAAGTAAATAATTATAGATATTCACAAATACAACAAAGACAGCACTGGAATGTAGATGAATTGAATTCAATTAAAACATGGCATAATTTACTCCTTGTTTACCTGCTCAATGCTCACTGGTCTCACTGGCGTTTGCTTGGTTCTTTTCCCTTTCCCTGTTTTCTTCTTCTTCACTTCCTGCAAGTATTTATAATTGCAAATTCAACACAGAACTGGGATCTTTATGAATTGAATTAAAACATTGGCATAATTACTTTATCATTTACCTGGTCACTCATCTCACTGTCCATTCCCTTTGCCCTTCTTCGCCGTCGCTTCCTGCAAGTGTTTATAATTGCAAATTCAACACAGAACTGGGATCTTCATGAATTGATTTAAAACATTGGCATAATTACTTTATCATTTACCTGGTCACTCATATCACTGTCCTATTCCTTTGTACACCTCCCTTTGCCCTTCTTCGCTGTCGCTTCCTGCAAGTGTTTATAATTGCAAATTCAACACAGAACTGGGATCTTCATGAATTGATTTAAAACATTGGCATAATTACTTTATCATTTACCTGGTCACTCATATCACTGTCCTATTCCTTTGTACACCTCCCTTTGCCCTTCTTCGCCGTCGCTTCCTGCAAGTGTTTATAATTGCAAATTCAACACAGAACTGGGATCTTCATGAATTGATTTAAAACATTGGCATAATTACTTTATCATTTACCTGGTCACTCATATCACTGTCCTATTCCTTTGTACACATCCCGAGCGGAGACGGGTCAGCAGCGCAGAGATGTTCCCAGCCGATGCACAGGCAAGCGGTCCACCACGGGTCCCGACTCTGGACAGCCAGCACTTCATCCATGGCCACTGGACCTGTGCCCCCCCCCCCCTCCACAAGGAAGAGGGGAGCAGAGGAGAAAAAAGAAACGGCAGATCAACTGGTCTAAAAGGGGGGTCTATTTAAAGGCTAGAGTATACAAATGAGTTTTAAGATGGGACTTAAATGCTTCTACTGAGGTAGCATCTCTAATTGTTACCGGGAGGGCATTCCATAGTACTGGAGCCTGAATAGAAAACGCTCTATAGCCCGCAGACTTTTTTTGGGCTCTGGGTATCAATAATAAGCCGGAGTTCTTTGAACGCAGATTTCTTGCCGGGACATATGTACAATACAATCGAGTGTTTATAATTGCAAATTCAACACAGAACTGGGATCTTTATGAATTGAATTAAAACATTGGCATAATTACTTTATCATTTACCTGGTCACTCATCTCACTGTCCATTCCCTTTGCCCTTCTTCGCCGTCGCTTCCTGCAAGTGTTTATAATTGCAAATTCAACACAGAACTGGGATCTTCATGAATTGATTTAAAACATTGGCATAATTACTTTATCATTTACCTGGTCACTCATATCACTGTCCTATTCCTTTGTACACCTCCCTTTGCCCTTCTTCGCCGTCGCTTCCTGCAAGTGTTTATAATTGCAAATTCAACACAGAACTGGGATCTTCATGAATTGATTTAAAACATTGGCATAATTACTTTATCATTTACCTGGTCACTCATATCACTGTCCTATTCCTTTGTACACTTCCCTTTGCCCTTCTTCGCCGTCGCTTCCTGCAAGTGTTTATAATTGCAAATTCAACACAGAACTGGGATCTTCATGAATTGATTTAAAACATTGGCATAATTACTTTATCATTTACCTGGTCACTCATATCACTGTCCTATTCCTTTGTACACCTCCCTTTGCCCTTCTTCGCCGTCGCTTCCTGCAAGTGTTTATAATTGCAAATTCAACACAGAACTGGGATCTTCATGAATTGATTTAAAACATTGGCATAATTACTTTATCATTTACCTGGTCACTCATATCACTGTCCTATTCCTTTGTACACCTCCCTTTGCCCTTCTTCGCCGTCGCTTCCTGCAAGTGTTTATAATTGCAAATTCAACACAGAACTGGGATCTTCATGAATTGATTTAAAACATTGGCATAATTACTTTATCATTTACCTGGTCACTCATATCACTGTCCTATTCCTTTGTACACCTCCCTTTGCCCTTCTTCGCCGTCGCTTCCTGCAAGTGTTTATAATTGCAAATTCAACACAGAACTGGGATCTTCATGAATTGATTTAAAACATTGGCATAATTACTTTATCATTTACCTGGTCACTCATATCACTGTCCTATTCCTTTGTACACCTCCCTTTGCCCTTCTTCGCCGTCGCTTCCTGCAAGTGTTTATAATTGCAAATTCAACACAGAACTGGGATCTTCATGAATTGATTTAAAACATTGGCATAATTACTTTATCATTTACCTGGTCACTCATATCACTGTCCTATTCCTTTGTACACCTCCCTTTGCCCTTCTTCGCCGTCGCTTCCTGCAAGTGTTTATAATTGCAAATTCAACACAGAACTGGGATCTTCATGAATTGATTTAAAACATTGGCATAATTACTTTATCATTTACCTGGTCACTCATATCACTGTCCTATTCCTTTGTACACCTCCCTTTGCCCTTCTTCGCCGTCGCTTCCTGCAAGTGTTTATAATTGCAAATTCAACACAGAACTGGGATCTTCATGAATTGATTTAAAACATTGGCATAATTACTTTATCATTTACCTGGTCACTCATATCACTGTCCTATTCCTTTGTACACCTCCCTTTGCCCTTCTTCGCCGTCGCTTCCTGCAAGTGTTTATAATTGCAAATTCAACACAGAACTGGGATCTTCATGAATTGATTTAAAACATTGGCATAATTACTTTATCATTTACCTGGTCACTCATATCACTGTCCTATTCCTTTGTACACCTCCCTTTGCCCTTCTTCGCCGTCGCTTCCTGCAAGTGTTTATAATTGCAAATTCAACACAGAACTGGGATCTTCATGAATTGATTTAAAACATTGGCATAATTACTTTATCATTTACCTGGTCACTCATATCACTGTCCTATTCCTTTGTACACCTCCCTTTGCCCTTCTTCGCCGTCGCTTCCTGCAAGTGTTTATAATTGCAAATTCAACACAGAACTGGGATCTTCATGAATTGATTTAAAACATTGGCATAATTACTTTATCATTTACCTGGTCACTCATATCACTGTCCTATTCCTTTGTACACCTCCCTTTGCCCTTCTTCGCCGTCGCTTCCTGCAAGTGTTTATAATTGCAAATTCAACACAGAACTGGGATCTTCATGAATTGATTTAAAACATTGGCATAATTACTTTATCATTTACCTGGTCACTCATATCACTGTCCTATTCCTTTGTACACCTCCCTTTGCCCTTCTTCGCCGTCGCTTCCTCTTAATTCCTCCTCTTCTCCTGCAAGTAGTTATAATTGCAAATTTAAAAGACATGCAGTGGAACTTCAATAAAATGGAATTCAAAATTGGGATATCTTATCATAATTCTCCGTACCTCAAACTTTGAACCTCCCTTTCGAAAAGTGGCCAGTTTCAGGACCTCTCCAAGCTCACAATCTACTTCAGCTGTGGTCGTCTGTTTGTAAACACCCCTGCATGCCTCTGGAATCACCAGCACAATTTAGAATTCCCTTTAGAATAAATACCGTAATAATAACAGCTAGATCGACCTTGTGAGCATACATGCAACATGTTCAAAGATGCAAACCTATTATTAACACTTACTTATTATTATTCTGTAAAAGGGCAAGTCCTCAAATGCCACTTTGCCTGTCTTTCCACGGAGACCAAGCTGCTCCAGGACTTTGTTTGTGGCAATTTTCCTCAGCATTGTCCTCACTGTGTCTGCCAAATTCTGCCCACCAAGAGCAGTAAGAGCTTTCACCTATACAAATAAATAAACAACAATATTGTACTTGATTAGAACATGTTTTTTGATAACTAAACAAAATAATTTTGCAATGGGGAATTAAAACTAATTACCAGCTGCTTTCTGAGCAGAAGATCAGTGTCGAGCTGTTCACTGAAGGTCTTAAGCTGCTCAAGAGTCTCGAAAGGCTTCTCAATGAGATCTTGAACATCCACAGCTTCTGGCCCCACAGACTGTGCTGCCAGCCCTCTCATCATGCGCATCAGTTCTCCCTGGTTCTCAACTAGTTTTTGAACTTTCATGTTTAACTGGAAAACTGCAAAGACAACAAAAGTCAAAGAGGTAATTCGTATTACTGCCCGTTGTAACAGCCTGTTTAACACCACCTATCAACAGTTAAAAAGCCAACTAACGTTCACTTTCAAGGGCATTCCTGCTGCTTCTTGGAGTGGTCTGGTACTGACTCATACTGGCTGGAGTGGTTTGGTACTGGCTTGAGCTAGATGCATGATTCCTGTCTGGACTGAGCCTGTAAGTGCTGCTTCTCGCTGGGCTGTGAGGTCGGCCTGGATGCCTTGGAGTGGTGTAGTATTGGCTGGTACTGGCTGAAGTGGTCTGGTACTCGCTGGAGATTGGAAAGTTCAATGGTGGGAGCACTGGCAGTGGGGGTGCCTGGATGAGGATCTGTGATTTCTCTTTTCTGCACTTCTTTTTTGGCCGAATTTCCTCTTCGTCTAAACCAACAAAGACAATAAAATTTATGCACCACTTTAGTGTTTGAGTATTGTAAGTAAACAGTCTTTGAAAAGTGACTAACCGTCAGCATCAAACACATCTTCCTCATCGTTTCTATAACGTTCAGGGGTGATGTGACTCCGTTTGGTTGATATTTCTTCTTCCTCTGGGCTCGAAAACATTTCAGCTTGTTTTTCATATTGAAGGGCCTTGTCAAAGTCTTCTGCAAAATTTCAAAGTATGCTGATGACTCAATATGAATTATGTTGTTTAAGATATACATGATATTACTTTGACAATATTCCCTTACCAGTCAATGTTTTCCTGAAAACCCGAATTGGTAGCCTATCCCAGACTTCTTTGTCAGGAATCTCAGCTCTCCGGATTCTGGAGTGGGTAGGATTTGGCTTTGGCCAATAGCATAAGGTATTCTGAAGATAAAATAATTCAGTCATGATGAATGACATAATTAATAATAAGCTACAATATTATGCCAAGCACAGTACTTTTCAGAAAAAGTAATAACCTTTCCATCATCTTTTGTCCATATGGTTGGGACAACAGCGACTGAACGTTCACCAAGGAACTCAACGACCACATACGAAGGAGCCATCTGGAAAACAATCAGATAATATTACAATTTCAATACTGCATCAAATAGTTATTTATAAATCCTGATACAGTTAGTCAGTTATTCTTAGTCTGCACACACTCTTCTGGTTAGACATGCTCCAAGCAGACCTTTTACTACTTACTACTGGTTATTGATCTGTTCAAAATTCATGCAGTATCCCCATGAATATGCTATGCCCCGTTTCATCTTCATCCAGTTTGATGGCACTGGTTCTGAGGCGTTCTGCCGAAAGGACTCGCATGCGTGTGTACCTCCTATGTCCTCTGTACACTCTAAGGACCCTAGAGTCACAGGGTTCAATGAAGAGAGCTTCAGGACGTTCATAGACTCGGCACAAGAAGAAGTCCCTTTTTTCAGCAGAAGTCACTTCACAACATGTCCCATCTTCCAGTACATAAGCATTGTTTGGGGGTTTCGTACACACTTTTGGACTGTCCTTCAGTTCAAGCTCTATCTTCTTGCTCCTTTCACTAAGCCGTTTGACAACTTGTGCCAAGGGCCTTTTTCCTGATCTCACAAGTTTCTTCATCTTGTGCATGAAGTTCTCGAAAGGGAAAGCTGCACATGCATCCAATGATCCATGCTCCCTCACTTCATCAGCTAAGTGAAGTGAAGAGTGCACATTGTATACTAGAAACTCAACGCCATACAGATTGCGAGCTTGTGTAACAAAGTGGACAAGGAGTTGGTGAGCATAATCTATCATGTGAGTTTCAGCAAGTTTGGGTGCCACAAGTATTGACACAGCAACACTCAGTGTCATGAAATTATCATAAAGATCTGGTCTAAGAATTCCACGAAGGACCACTTTTCCTGTGTACAACAGGAACTGTCTATACTCAGTGGCTTTCCATCTGTCAATTTCTTTTAGTGACCGTGGTTTCCTGGCGAATGTAAATGGGAATGTGGTTCTCATTCCTTCCAGCCTATCACTAATTTGTTGAATTTGATCTGCTGAATGTTTAACCTCTCTTTTACCTCTAATCCAGACAAGGAGAAGCCTCTTCATGGTGCCTAAGCACACCTGGTGCATGTAATCTACTGGGAAGGTTTTAACCATATCAATAGGTAACTGGCAGAAGGGGGATGGACCACCATCATGGTGGTGTTCTGCATAAGTCTGACTGCGAAATGAGGCATCTGTCCGTGGAACCAGGTTCTCGATTTCTTGGTAGGTAATCCTCCCAAAATATTCGCCTCGCTGACAACATTTGTCACAGCCAGAGTAGCCTGCAAACAGTTTCGTTTTTTTTACCATGGCCCTCGCAGGAGCATCACACACTATGCATCTCAGAGTGACTTGGAATGTTTCATTGCCATCATGTAGGCCATGCTGCAAAACCGTCTTCATATCAAGAATGGTATCCATCAGAAAGTCCAAGTCAATGGGCTTTGAAGTTCCGCACGTCAACGCCACTGGAAAGACGACAGTGGGCTTCATGTTAACAATAGCACAGAGTACTGGCCATAGTGTCACATTGGAACTTCTGAATAGTGGCAGGCCGTCTATGTTCAACGATATTTCGAGTGCATTGACTTGAGTCCTCTTGTGCAGCGGGTACATCTTGAAATGTTTTAGTAGTTCACTGCCCAGTCCTAAGTAGTAATATTTCATTCCAGATTTAACCTGTGTGTCCACATCTCTAGCTGTGTTCAGTATGGTGCGTGCAGTGCTGGGTAAATCAGGGTGGCCCGATTTCTTGAGTAGCTTCAAAAGGCTGTCCAATGCATTATGTTTGACATGATATTCGGTTGCCCACAACCTCAAATTATCGTCAAAGCAGTCACTATCACTCTCATTTTCTGAATCAGATGACAAGGTGACATGATGGTCGATTAGTCTCCAATCAGCATCATTTTCATCAGGCTCATCACTATCAGGGCCACTGTAGGTGGCATTGTCAGCACCCGCGGCAGTGCAAGAAGCAGTCTCCGCAGCATCCATGTACTGAAGGGTTGTCACTGTTTCTGGAGTTGTAAAGATTGTCGTGTCATTCTCTTGCTCGCTATCATCACTCTCTAATTCTAAAGTTGACTGTCGGCATTGCTTCTTCAAATGCCTAGTTGTGGCAGCCCATCTACGCTTATAAGCCCTCTGTTGAAACCTCTTCATTGTGTTGTTTATTCTATAAAAAAAACAAAAAAACAAAGAAAATGGGTTGCCCACATTTTTACTATATTTTGCAAAAAACATCAAAATTAATTGTATTTTTATTTGTATTTTTTTTGTGACTCCAGCCATAGAATTATACATTAAAATAAACATATTTGAAATAATTGATTTTAAATTATCATAATAATTCATTTAAAATGACCATATTTAATTATTAAAATAATAGCTTGTTTATCAACAACTTTAGCATTTTATTCATTACATTTTGAAACTCTCAGAAGCCAAGTTATGTTATATTCCTTAATATTTATTTATGCAAGTTTGAAGTATCAGTTATCTAAACACAGTTTTGTTTGCATATTTTCAGGATGTAGAGATATATATATATATATATATATATATATATATATATATATATATATATATATATATATATATATATACACATATATATATATATATATATATATATATATATACACATATATATATATATATATATATATATATATATATATATATATATATATACACATATATACATATATATATATATATATATATATAATATGTATGAAATACTTGACTTGGTGAATTCTAGATGACAATACTCCTCCCCTCTTAACCACGCCCCGCCCCACCCCCCACCTCCCGAAATCGGAGGTCTCAAGGTTGGCAATGCTCAATAGCTTCAGTTTCTTCTTCAATTTCGTTTTCGCTACCTGCCTCCACACTACAACCATCAGTTTCAATACATTCGTAATCTGTTGAATCACTTAAGCCCCTGAAATCCGAGTCTGAATCCGAGCTAATGTCGCTATATCTTGCTGTTCTATCCGCCATGTTTGTTTGTATTGTGACGTCATAGGAAAATGGACGGGTGTATGTAAAAATGTTTTAGGGATATTGCGTAATGGGTAAAATTTTGAAAAAAACTTCGAAAAATAAAATAAGCCACTGGGAACTGATTTTTAATGGTTTTAACCCTTCTGAAATTGTGATAATGTTTAACGGAACGTGCAGGCAACATTCGTGACTCAAAATATGACAATGCCCGGGCAAATTATTGTTTAACTATAGGCTACAGATAGATCCACCCTTCTTCAGAAGTCATTCTTTGGTATTTGGAAACTATATAACAGCCAATATGCATGAGAAATGCATGCTAGTTTATATGGTGCCGCGCAGCAGTTGAGCATGGCGCGCAATTGAAACAACGCTAAAACCGAAAATGGTCTGAAATTGTAGGGTAGAAATAGTTACACAAAAATGTGCTTCGTATTTCACTCTTTCTATCTACTTACATGTGATCAATGCAATTGCCTGATTTATCGGGATTCTGGAATTTGCAGCGTTGTCGAGCGTGTGTCGTCGAGCTTGGTAAAGTCCTCTTTGTCTTAGCAAAGGTATGGCTCTTTGTTTTATAGAAGATTCTACGCGCATGCGTAGAAGCTTCCGTGCTCAGCCTCGACTCACTGAGTCAAGGCTGCACGCATGCGCGTCAGGTTACTCGAAAAAAACAACACGTTCGCGGAACAAAGGGAAACGTTACTACACAATGTATATAAAGTAAATTTGCGGAAAAAAACACTTTGAAAAGCCTAACGGTCGCTGTTTCCATTGCAGGCAAATATTTTGTGTGTCATAGGTTTTGATATGTTCTGAGAATGTTCTTAAAATGTTCTCATCTTGCATAACCAAACGAGAACCATACAGTAACGTTACGCTAACGTTAGGTGTTACCTGGGCATATATACAACATATAACAATGACCATGTACAATATTACAGTATATACAGTATATGTGCCAGCAGCAGCATACAATAGAGAGTAGATCCAGCAGGAAATAGAAAATAGACTTTATAAACATTAAAAACAAAGAGAAATAGCTAACATGTCAGGTGTCAGGTAATAGGCAGATGTCATCTATTGCTGTATGGCGAGTGATTATACAGCTGGATGGAGTGTGGAATGAAGGAGTTCTTGAATCGCACAGTGCGGGAAGGAAGTTGAAGAAGCCTGTTGGAGTATGAGCTCCGCTGTCCCTTAATTGTCAGGTGGAGTGGAGTGGAGTTGGAACAGTTTGAATCAAATAAAAAAAAGTGGGAGTTGTGGAACTTTGAAGAATTTGGCAATTTCAGGAAAAGCAGGATTTTTTTAGAAAATGGTAAAAAAAAAAAATTGAATGGTCTGAATGAGTTGAAATGGTTGGTGTTGGAATTTTTTCAACCGGTTGAGAAATGTTGAAGTGGTAACATGTTGAATTGAAAAATGGTATTACGGAATTCCTGGAATTTCGGGAAAACCGGGAATTTTTCCAGTTCAAAAAACAACTTTGTTTTTTGTCCTGATTAAGAGGAATGTTTTGACGGTGGAACGGTTGAAATGCATTGAAAAATGTGGAAGGAGAAGTCGCCAGAAAAAAGGGTGGAATAGGGATTTGGAAAACCAGAAATTCTGGAAAATTCTGGAAAATTCTGGAATTGTTTTTAACTTTGGAAAAAAAGTAGTTTAAATTTCCAGGATGGTGAATGTGTTGAAAGTGGAATGCTTTGAATCGGTTGAAAATGTGGAAATGGTGGAAGTTTGAAAAATGGCCAATTAATTTTGAATGGGGAAAGATGTCCCGGAAAACCTGGAATTCTGAGAAATCTGGTACTTTTTGGAACTTGTCAAGGGAAAGCCTGCGATTCCCGAATAGGCTGGACAGTTTGAAGTTGTAACGGTTTGAATCGGGTGAAAAATTTGGACGGTAGAGCGCACCAACATCTGGAGTATGAGAAGAATTCTAAGAAGTTTATTAAATACATTAATTTTGGTGTAGAAACCCATGTGTGAATGCTTTGGAGCATCCACACAAAAACTGTTTTTCTTCCGAGGGCAACTGAACGCATCCGGAATCACCGCCCTGCAAAGCGTGTGGTAGACAAGTTGCGTGGTGACTCACTGCTGACTCACAACGTCGTGTCCCGCCCACACTGTGTGGCGGCCAATCAGGCTCAAGCGGTAACAGACAGCGGTGAGCTGTCACGCTGTCCAACTCTGTGTGCGTGTGTGCGTGTGTGCGTGTGCGTGTGCGTGTGCGTGTGCGTGTGCGTGTGCGTGTGCGTGTGTCTAAGGGGACCCCAGTGAGACTTGTGGGCGATGAAGAATGTTACAAGGCAAAAATGTAGCATTAGACTAATAATACTAAAAAGACTTCACATATGTTATCTTAATTGTGATAATGCTGACTTGGTACCTGCATGGTTTTGAGGTTTGGGGTGGAGCTCACTAGTAAGTAACTGACTTGATCTGGACCCAGGTCAGGATGTCACCACCTGGTTCGGGCCCCTACCTCCATCAGACTCCTAATTAGGTCATCAATTGGCCCCCTAACAATGTTCAAAACGCTCATCTGTATGATATTCACTATTCATGTACTGTAATATGTCACTGACTCATCTTTGTCTTTCTCTCTCCAATGTGCTTGGTGCTCCCTGCTGTTAGACTTTAGATAAGGCCAGCAATAGGGCCCTCACATTTATCGGCAGACCTTACCATTGCTGTCACCATCATGGTACTATTATTGTTAATGATTGGGGATGCAACGATTGTAGATTTTCACTGTACGATTATAGCCTGAGTAGGGTTGTACCGGTCTTAGTATAGTACTGTGATACTAATTAATCATATTCGGTACTATACCACCTCTGAAAAGTACCAAAAGGTATCGGTACAACACTAAGTCTGAGTAATAATCATGATTTCACGATTATTATGCATTGATTAATTTCACAAGAAAAAATAAAATAAAATGACATAAATGATATTCCTTAAAGATTTTGAAATTGTTAGAAATAACAGTAATCAACAAATAATATTATAAAAACAGTACAAAATAATTCGTATACAAACAGAATTATTAAAAATAAATATACATTAATAATTTCATTATTAATATACAACTAAAGTTAACTTTATTGAGCCCTAGCGTAAATTGTTACTCATGTGGGTAATACACTTAAGTGTTAGTGTCATCAGCTGTCATCCATGCCTATTTTTTAATTCATTTTTAATAATCTATTTTACACTGTGTTAATAATAACTGGAACGTACATAATTAGATTCCATGGTACAGTGCTGTTATTCTACAAGCGCCTGATGTTATGTTAGTGTTTTACACTAACATAAGCTACTGATTGGAAGTGACACCCTTTATCCAAGTATCATCTAGCCACCTTATGTTGTATATTTTCAAATATAAGTTTCCCAGTTCATTTTATCATCTATTATTACACCTGCAAATGTGATTTATTTTACTCTATCGATGTCTGTTTTTGTCAATCCATCTCTTTCATGTATTTATTTCGATTAAACTAATTCCACTTCTCAAGCGGTGTTCCTGAGCTTCAAAATAAAAGTCACCATCAAGTTTTAATGTGTAAGTTTGAAAAAGACTTATCTAACTAATGTCTGTCTTTACAAACGAATTTCAAAGACCTTCAAATATGTTCTTTGTAGGTTATCCATCTTTGTACAAAATGTTTATTTTGTTTACTTCGTTGTTGTAATAAAATTATATTTTAGAGCTATGTCCGGTTTTACCGGAATAGGAATGTGTTATTTTTACTTTATGGATATTTCTATGTCCTTCCATCCACTGATAACGCTCACTAAAAGTGATTCTAACCATGTAGAAATATGACTGATGTAAACATTTTAAGTTAAAATCCTGACTAATCTTGGTGTGATATGGTCACATATCAACCTGAAAACTAAATCACACCTTCTTGTTCAGATGTATCACAGTCGTGTATAAAGAGAGTATGGCCAACTAACTTTCAGGCGATCTCCTCAATGATTGGTCAAAAGGCAGTCACGTGACTACAGGGCGCCATGACTGCTACTAACTTTGAGCTGATGTTAAGCCTTTGAAGGCGATTCTTCGTTAGTTTATTTACGTGTGAAAATGCCCTGTTATGCAGCATGGGGCTGCTCCACCCGCGAGAATTGTGGAAAGCTTTTAAATTGTTTCCCCGCAACCCGGAAAGAAGAAAAGAATGAGAAGTGAATGTTTGGTGTCAACACTGGAGAACCACCGATTACAGCGTCTTGTGCCAGGGTTAGGGTCACGACAAAAAACGTCTGCGTTTTTGTTCAGGAGAAAACACACAGAAGACAATACAAATAATAACAAAATAAATAACAACATAAAGTGGCAAGAAATACCCTGCCTACTTGCCGAGTGCAGCGGCATAGGCTCCAGTCCCCCCCACGACCCCGAAAGGGTCAAGAGGTAGAAAATAAATGGATAGATGTCCTGGACCAAAAATCACTTCAAATTCTCTACTGTTCACCAGTGTTACCATACCTGAGTTATTGTGCAGAAATATGGGAAAATAACTACAAAGGTATACTTATTCACTTAGCAGGATACAACACAGAAAGATCAGAATATTACATAATGAGTGATACATACAGTGATTACAAATACATTGGAGGCAGACACCACAGTTGACATACTTCACAACAAAGTCACAATTTCTCCGAGACTGTTTGTCCAAAGCTAATGAAGATTTTGACAAAATGAGGGTAATAAGTTATTTTTTTGGTCGTTCTGTGTATTTTTTACATGTATTGCGTGTGAGAGTGCCTGTTGGTCATGAAACACTGCAGGAATGTAGTGGCATAGTGCGTCAAATACGCCGCAAAATTATCATACTTGCCAACCTTGAGACATCTGAATTAAAGGGCCGGGTTTGGTGGTAGCGGAGGTGTATATTGTAGCGTCCCGGAAGAGTTAGTGCTGCAAGGGGCAGAGGTGTGGACTCGAGTCAGACTCGAGTCATGAATTTGATGACTTTAGACTCGACTTGACAAAATGTAAAAAGACTTGCAACTCGACTTAGACTTTAACATCAATGACTTGTGACTTCACTTGGACTTGAGCCTTTTGAATTGACATGACTTGACATGACTTGCTACTTTCCCCAAAACCCAAAGATGAAAAAGTTATTCAGGAGCGCTCCGTATTTTTCATTGTGTACTTGTCTATCAGCGTTGCGTGTGTCAGCTGGTGTGGTCTCAGTACAACAGCCAATCAAATTAGATCTACTTTGTTTTCATCACACAGCATTCATCCAATCAAATTGCAGGACAACCAACGAAGAAGACATGTCCAAACCACACGCCAGTGAACAAAAAATGATACCTAAAATAATTTTGTTTGGGTATAAAAATTGCGAGGTGGTCAACACAAAACGGTTTGCAGTATGCAACACATGCGGTTCGAAAATTACTGATGGAGAGGCAACAACTTCCAACTTCGTCCGGCATTTGAAGTTGCACAAAGAACGGTAAGTTTTGAATGTAAGATAACGTTTATTGGCTAAGTAATGTGACTTTTATTTGCTGTGTAGTTAAATCAGTGAGGCTGTAAACTCACTGCTAACGTTATTGCAAACACGGGAATCTGTTGCAGTTCACTACCTTATTCATACTTTTTGTTCAGTGATTTTTTTTTAAGTAGGGTTACGTTAGTCAATATATCACACGTAACGTTAGACGGCGGTCAGCAGCACCGCGTATTTTAGCCACCTAAAAAAAGACAAAAATAGTAAAATAAAGGTCAGTTAAAATGTATACTATATTATGAATATGTGTACCGTTTTAGCTAGCTTTCTGACATACTGTTGGTTGTTTACCTCAGTGGTCCCCAACCACCGGGCCGCGGCCCGGTACTGGTCCGTGGATCGATTGGTATCGGGCCGCACAAGAAATAATTTTTTTTTTTTTTTTTTTTTTTTATTAAATCAACATAAAAAACACAAGATACACTTACAAGTAGTGCACCAACCCAAAACAACTCTCTCCCCCCTTTTGTTCTGGGCATTGAACATGAAGACTCTTCCTTCACTGTTCCGAGTGGCCATGAGAGTCTTGGCAGTGCCTGCCTCCAGTGCTCCAGTGGAGCGAGTTTTCAGCCATGGTGGCATCATACTACGCCCCCATCGTGCACAAATGACTGACAGACTCTTGGCTAATTTGGTCTTTTGCAAATGCAATGCAGCATAGGGCCCTGACATATAAAAAGTACAACTTTTTTGTTATGTTCACGTATATGTCATGTTTTTTCAATGTTAACATTTTTGTACAAATAAGTACATTTGCACTTTATTTTTCAATGTGTTTGTTCTGTAAAGGAATGAGTTAATGTTTAAAATGACTGGTTAATAGTGCTATTATATAGTGCAATGTCAGCACAATTTTATTTCCTGCAATTTAAAATGCACTTGTTTTAATAAATAAATACAGCGTTTGAAAAGCATACACAATCTGTGTTAATATATTAGTCTGTGGTTAAAAGGACTTGAAAGGACTCGAAACTCAAAATGCAGGACTTAGGACTTGACTTGAGACTTTCCAGTCTTGACTTTGGACTTGACTCGGGGCTTGCCTGTCTTGACTCGGGACTTGACTCGGACTTGAGGGCAAAGACTTGAGACTTACTTGTGACTTGCAAAACAATGACTTGGTCCCACCTCTGGCAAGGGGTTCTGGGTATTTGTTCTGTTGTGTTTATGTTGTGTTAAGGTGCAAATGTTCTCCCGAAATGCGTTTGTCATTCTTGTTTGGTGTGGGTTCACAGTGTGGCGCATATTTGTAACAGTGTTAAAGTTGTTTATACGACCACCCTCAGTGTGACCTGTATGGCTGTTGATCAAGTATGCCTTGCATTTGCTTGTGTGTGTGTAAGAGCTGCATATATTATGTGACTAGGCCGGCACGCTGTCCGTATGAAGGAAAAGCAGATGTGACGACAGGTTGTAGAGGACGCTAAAGGCAGTGCCTTTAAGGCACGCCCCCAATATTGTTGTCCGGGTGGAAATCGGGAGAAATTCGGGAGAATGGTTGCCCCGGGAGATTTTCGGGAGGGGCACCAAAATTGGGAGTCTCCCGGGAAAATCGGGAGGGTTGGCAAGTATACTTTCACGAAATAAAATAATGTTTTGCTGTATGTTTATGAGCTGGAGTATGTTTAGAAATATGTATAGATATATTATTTTTGGTTTATTTCTGTAGAAAAAATAACGTCAAAACGACAGCAATTGGTAGCAGTCATGGCGCCTGTAAAGTCGGCCATACTCTTTTTTGAGATGTACAATGTACTGCTGCCCTCTATGGGACTGGAACTGCAATACCATGCAGCATCAGCTACACTGACCATGGTGCCAAATCTTGTATGGCCCGCATGCTTATAGTGCATAATTTTTTATCAACTTGAGTATGTACAAATCATTACAGTACTATTAAGTCTTACTCTCACATGTATATTTAATTAATAGTTGCGTTTACAATAAAGGACTATCTCAAACTGTAGCTGCCCTTGCAGGGTGAGCAATCACACCTGCAAGTTTAGCAACGGTTTTCCCTATATGCTCTTCTGCCTTCTGAATCTGACCCATGACTACAGTGCCACATTTATCACAAACAACATCATTACATTTGCAGATGACTGCGGTGGGCCTGATCAAGGATGCCAACCAGGCTGCGGTGCAAGAACTCACAGCCCCGGGTGTGGGTCCCACAACCTTTTGCTAAGTGTGGACAAGACCAAATCTAGTGTGTGGGTGTGACTATCAGTGCTACTTTAACTTTAAATACAATGTGATAGATTATTTTAAAAACCTCACTTAGTCAGTATTCCTCTTTGAACAGCAGATGGCAGTCTTGTTCCATTTTAATCAAAGCTGGCCTCAGAATGTTTCTTTTGAAAATGTACAGTTTAAATATGTATCCTGGAGACTAACATTCCCGCTATTTTATTTTTCAGAGACCGTCATAAAAATACCATTAAAAGAATATACATTCACCGTTAAAAAACAAAAACAAACAAAAAAAACATTAAGTACACCTAATAAAGCGCTGCATTAAATGTACAGTATATTTTGTTGAATTAAAAAGCCAAAAGATTTAGATGACCTCCAGTTGAGTAGTTTTTTCTTTTGTGTGGTCATTTTTGCACTGTTCACTTGATTTTGATCAAATAATTGTATAATAGAAAGGGAATAGGTTTATGATTGTATATGTCTTGATTGTCTTATATTGTTGTATTTATACAGTATTTGTTCATCCATCCATCCATTTTCTACTGCTTGACCCTTTCGGGGTCGCGGGGGGTGCTGGAGCCTATCTCAGCTGCATTTGGGCGGAAGGCGGGGTACACCCTGGACAAGTCGCCACCTCATCGCAGGGCCAACACAGATAGACAGACAACATTCACACTCACATTCACACACTAGGGCTAATTTTAGTGTTGCCAATCAACCTATCCCCAGGTGCATGTCTTTGGAGGTGGGAGGAAGCCGGAGTACCCGGAGGGAACCCACGCAGTCACGGGGAGAACATGCAAACTCCACACAGAAAAATGACCCCGAGCCCGGGATTGAACTCAGGACCTTCGTATTGTGAGGCACATGCACTAACCCCTGTTCAAATTTGATTTAGAAAAATATTTGCCTTAAATATTTGTCCTGTGTATTATTCTGGATATAATAGTGATCAAAAAAATAAAAGGCAAAATAATTTCAAGTAAAACGCGCTGGTATAAGTATCTGCAATACTGGCCATTGGATCATACTTGCCAACCCTCCCGGATTTTCCGGGAGTCTCCCGAAATTCAGCGCCTCTCCCGAAAACCTCCCGGGACACAATTTTCTCCCGAAAATCTCCCGAAATTCAGGCGGAGCTGGAGGCCACGCCCCCTCCAGCTCCATCCGGACCTGAATGACGTGTTGACAGCCTGTTCTCACGTCCGCTTTCCCACCATATAAACAGCTAATGATAGAGGGCGAGTTCTTGGTTTCTTATGTGGGTTTATTGTTAGGCAGTTTCATTAACGTCCTCCCAGCGCGGTTACAACACACAACAACAGCAGTCAAGTTTTCGTCCCCCGTAAAGCAGTTCGTCTGCCGTAAACAGCAATGTTGTGACACTTTTAAACAGGACAATACTGCCATCTACTGTACATGCATATGTGACCCACCCATAATGTGTCACATTTTTGTGTTGATTTATTTATTTTATTTTGTGATTTGAATTCGTTTTTGGAGCTGTCATTACAGATTTATCAGTATTCACATTGGTCAGTAGGGGGCAGTAGGGCGTTTCTTCCCAATTGAATGCTATCACCTGCAGACCGGAAGTGTCTTGTCATTCTGATGAGCGCGACCAGTCTGTGAACAATTGAAACGTCCTGTGTGCTTTTTCCTCCTGTATAACAGGTTTGGTGAATCAACTCTCTTCTGATCCTAATTCAGACTCCCAAATTAGAGCTCCCGTTTTCTTATTGATTTTATAATGTATATTTGTATAATGTGTGTGTTCTGAAATAGTAACAGAGAATAGAACAAGGATGGACAATTCAACCCTTAACTCAACAATAATTAGATGAGTGTTATGTGTGTGTATGTGTAAATAAATGAACACTGAAATTCAAGTATTTCTTTTATTTATTTATATATATATATATATATATATATATATATATATATATATATATATATATATATATATGTGTGTGTATGTATATATATATATATATATATATATATATATATATATATATATATATCAATCAATCAATCAATGTTTATTTATATAGCCCTAAATCACAAGTGTCTCAAAGGGCTGCACAAGCCACAACGACATCCTCGGTATAGCCCACATAAGGGCAAGGAAAAACTCACCCCAGTGGGACGTCGATGTGAATGACTATGAGAAACCTTGGAGAGGACCGCATATGTGGGTAACCCCCCCCCTCTAGGGAGACCGAATGCAATGGATGTCGAGTGGGTCTAACATAATATTGTGAGAGTCCAGTCCATAGTGGATCCAGCATAACAGTAAGAGTCCAGTCCACAGTGGGGTCAGCAGGAAACCATCCCGAGCGGAGACGGGTCAGCAGCGCAGAGATGTTCCCAACCAATATACAGGCGAGCGGTCCACCCCGGGTACCGACCCCGGACAGCCAGCACCCCATCCATGGCCACCGGATCTGTGTGTCTTCCCCATATATATATATATATATATATATATATATATATATATATATATATATATATATATATATATATATATATATATATATATATATATATATATATAGCTAGAATTCACTGAAAGTCAAGTATTTCTTATATATATATATATATCTTAACCACGCCCCCAACTACGCCCCCCGCCCCACCCCCGACCACGCCCCCCACCTGCACCCCCCACCTCCCGAAATCGGAGGTCTCAAGGTTGGCAAGTATGCATTGAATAGATGCTAAAATTTGCATTATCGTCCACCTCTACTGAACTGTGTAATGCAGAGGTCTTCAATGTTTTCCAGGCCAAGGACCCCCAAACTAATGGAGAGATGGAGCATAGACCCTCTACTTATATATCCTGTATAAAATTGTGTTGGAAATCAAACTTGTCCAAAAAGGTACTCTGTACAATACTATGATATTCAAATAATGCAGTATAGCAGCGCTCATAACTATTTAACAAGGAGCGCGCTAATTGCTAGCTAACAAGAAGCACCTGAATCGCTAGCTGACAACTAACGTGCTAACCGCTATCTGACAACTGCCACACTCATCACTAGCTGACAACTGGCATGTGATTTGGGTGTCTCCATACGTTTCACATTGCCATGACAATATAATGTTGGAACCCATTTCCTCAGCGTATCAGCATATTGAGAACGACACTACCCATATCCTCATAGGTTTTATTTGTCAAAAATATATTTTGCCCTCTCAGTTTGAATACACATCAACAAGCGTATATTTCCGCCGTTAGCCTATGTGTCGTCGAACTGGGCTATACGTGTGCTCCCATTGACTGGGCTGGCATGCTAAGCATTCGTTGCACAAACATTCTAGCTTTGTTAGACAAGATCATAGACTGTAATGGACAATAAAGTTTGTCTAAGTCTAAGTCTAAATGCCTTACTTACCTATCAAGGAGGAAATTAGCAAATTTGGCGTCAAATTAAAAAACATTCTCCTCCTTCAATCGTCTCCATCTTTCAAAGGCATCCCCGATACAAATCCTAGTTTTGTTCCTGGCTTTGTCATGAATAAGTTGAGAATCTTAACGAGGCCTTTTAGATTTACTAAGGTCTGACATGTTAAGTAACTTTATCAGTGGCAGTAGCTAGATGTAGAGGGCGGTGCGTAACCGGCAACCTGGATGTAACACACTCACAGACTTTCTAATTGGTCTAATTGGCGGGACATCGAAATGTAAACCATAACAATATTTCGAGGCTGTAAATCTAATTTTGAAATGAGCATATCCCGGCTGGACTACTGTTATCAGTTATAAAGGTATTCGAAAAGAACATGATTTATTAATGCCTTTTTACATATCAGGGCCATATAATGATGACTTGACATGCAATTTTTACATATGGCTCCTTTAACGCCAATGTGTCTTATAAACAGTATAAAAATGAGTATGGAAGCTGGACAAATAAAAAGCTAAAAACAACCACTTTCATGTGGTGTTGGAAAGAGAGGAGGGCGGTTTACGTTCCACAATGTAAATTCAAAGTTGTGGAGCTTATCAGCAACTACTGTGAATCTTGTCTTATTATAAACCACGCAAGTAATCAGAATAAGGTAATACACTAACATATATGAGTGTGTCTGTATATATATATATATATATATATATATATATATATATATATATATATATATATGAGGTAGTTTACATCAACTTGGTCATTTGATAAGTTGCACACCTGCTGAAAAAGTGTGGGCACCCCTGGTTTACATGTATAGCTTTCTCCGATGCTGCCACAGAAAGACTAATGTTTTCCAATGTTGGAAAAATGCGTAGAATATATATTAAATATTAACATTTCTGTCAACGAAGATTTGCGTCAGCCTGCGACACACGTTTCTTTCAGCACTGCGTGCTGCCAGGTAGCTGGCTGTTGCAAACAAAACAAATACCTCTGCAAGCAGATATTCTCAAACATGAACAACATCAAATCTAAATACAAATAGGAGCTTGCAGTCTAATATAGCTAATATAGACACTTACATCATGTGTTGCTTTCATTACAACACTTATAGACGGCTTTTCATTTTTTGCGGCTCCTGACAGATTTGTCCAATAAGGCTCTTTGAACATTTTGGGTTGAGCCCTGGACTAGCGTTAGCTTGCTAACTCGCTTAAATGCTAACATGAACACAAGAAACATTAACGTCTTCCTCCATTAAGAAATCTAAACCAATCTAAAGCTGTATGAAGACATGACTGTCTGAACAAATAAGATATTCATTTTGATCATAAAGACTGTGCTGTTTTAGTACAAAGTGATCGATCTATTCTCAACACATAGTGGTGTCTTCAACAAGAAGTGAACTTGTGTGACGTCACATAAACCGTCCGCAAGTGAAGCAAATTCAACACCCAATTTGCATTTATCAAAAAAAACATTATAAAGTGTTTACTAATTAAAATAGAAGAAGATGAACATATTTAAAAATGTATATGGCTCCTATGAAGCCAGAGCAATATTTTTTTGTTTCTTCTGCTAAGAAAGTATATTGTGTGTCTATTTTTTTATTTTAATAAAACTTGTACATAATTACTTTTTGAGCACATTCAACAGTAATGCAATATTAATGATAACCCAGATAATTTTGGTCACAATAACTGTGATATTAAATGTTTATATCAGTGATTCTAATAGTGTGGTATATGTACCACTAGTGGTATGCAGGCTCTATCTAGTGGTACGCCAAAAAATTGTTTGATTAAAGAACAGTGTTTCGTTTTTATCAGTGATTCTAATAGTGTGGTATATGTACCACTAGTGGTATGCAGGCTCTATCTAGTGGTACGCCAAAAAATTGTTTGATTAAAGAACAGTGTTTCGTTTTCTTATATTCAAACAATGTATTACTGTTCAAACTGTGTGTAATGTTACAGTGGCTAAAAACATTGACTATACTACTATAAAACTGCTGCTTTGTGTTTTAATGAATATGTAGGCCTACTATGCTCCTGTATTTCAATATTGGTCATTATGGTGGTACTTAGAGACCCAAGTTTTTTCTGGGGTGGGACTTGGTGGAAAAAGTTTGAAAACCACTGTTTTATAACATTGCACCCTTTCAATAATATAACAATTAATTCATGTTTTTTTCTTTGATCAAGGTAGGGTGGTCATGTCACTGATTTTTTTTTACCTACACTACAGTGTGTTGAAACAATGTTAATGTGTATACCGGTATTAGTGTAATACCGCGATACTAATGAATCATATTCGGTACTATACCACCTCTGAAAAGTACCGGGTGGATCTACACCTAACATCCACTGTAATGATACCAAAGTACAGGAGTGTATCTAGTCGATACTACTATGATTATGTCGATATTTTTTGGCATCACAACATCTTCTTTCCTTTTTTTTAAAATGTATATTATGTTTATAAACTCGGTAAATATGTCCCTGGAAACATGAGGCTTTGAATATGACCAATGTATGATCCTGTAAATATTTGGTATTGAATTGATACCCAAATTTGTGGTATCATCCAAAACTAATGTAAAGCATCCAAACAACAGAAGAATAAATGATTATTACATTTTAACAGAAGTGTATATAGAACATGTTAAAAGAGAAAGTAAGCAGATATTAACAGTAAATGAACAAGTAGATTAATAATTCATTTTCTACCACTTGTCCTTAATCATTTTGACAAAATAATAGAATGGAAAATGACACAATATATTACTGCATACGTCAGCAGCCTAAATTAGGAGCCTTTGTTTGTTTACTTACTAATAAAAAACAAGTTGCCTTGTATGTTCACTATTTTATTTAAGGACAAACTTGCAATAAGAAACATATGTTTAATGTACCCTAAGATTTTTTGTTAAAATAAAGCCAATAATGCAATTTTTGTGGTCCCCTTTATTTAGAAAAGTATCGAAAAGTACCGAAAAGTATCAAAATAATTTCACTTTCGGGACAACACTAATTTGAATACATTCAAATTTGTAAAAGGGATGCATGGGGAATAGATAAAATGTTGTTGTTTTTCTTAACTCTAATCAACTAAACAGTTCACCATCCCCCGTAAAGTTCCTCTGCTGACCCCCTGTTGAAGACCTCTGGTGTAATGTGTGGATATTATTCCATAACATTAGTGTCCTTCATAGGAAATAAATACACATTTAAGAATAACGGTTGACAACTTGTAATATATTAGTCCGGAGTACTCAGAAATGTTTTTAAGTTAAAGTTAAAGTTAAAGTACCAATGATTGTCACACACACACACACACTAGGTGGGATGAAATTTGTCCTCTGCATTTGACCCATTTCCTTGTTCACCCCCTGGGAGGTGAGGGGAGCAGTGAGCAGCAGCGGAACGCCCAGGAATCATTTTGGTGATTAAACCCCCAATCCCAACCCTTGATGCTGAGTGCCAAGCAGGGAGGTAATGGCTCCCATTTTTATAGTCTTTGGTATGACTCGGCCGGAGTTTAAACTCACAACCTACCGATCTCAGGGCGGACACTCTAACCACTAGGCCACTGAGTAGGTTTCAAGTAAAACTTGCCAGTTTTGCAAATACTGTACTATTTTCTTGGTAAATGATCGATACCATTTATTTTCAGTATCGCCCACCTTGTGAATGTTTGCGTAGAGGAGAAGTGGACTGTTCCATTGTGGTATTAACACTTACACATGTACCAGCTTGTAGCTAGTTTTTGCATGCGATGTGTGTTTTATAAATTGTCATTATTTAAAACTTCACCTTTCAAAACTTTAGGCTACTCTTATTTGACTGTGGTTTTTTTAAAGAATTGGATGTCTGTGTGTAAAATGGTTTGGTCCACCTGTTGCCTTTAAGCTGCTAAATCTGTTAATCAGCGCCTCACTTTCAGCTGAGACTCGACGGCAAACATGAGCTACAATTCTTCCTCCTACCGGAAGGTGTTTGGAGATTCCAGCAGGTTCTCCGCCTCTTCTTCCCGCATGAGCAGCGCCGTGCCTCGGTCCTCGGCGGGGCTCAGGTCCATGGCGGTGTCCCGGAGCAGTAGCTCCTCGGTGGGTATGTACCGAAGGATGGTCCACCCCCAGACCTCCTTCTCTCTTGGGGCCTCGGACTCCCTTGACCTGAGCCACACCTCAGTAGTCAACAACGAACTGAAACTCATCAGAACCAACGAGAAGGAGCAGCTGCAGGTATGTGACGTCATACAACATATAACTGTATTTTACCCAATAACTAAACAACAAAAAGAAGATCAACATCAATGGAAGTGATGCAGCTGGTAGAGGAGTTGACAACTTCCATTCATACCAAATAATGTGCAGTGGGTACACTGCAAAAACTGAAATCTAAGTAAGATTAAATATCTCAAATAAGGGTGATATTTGCTTGTTTTCTGTCTGATAAAATCATTCTTCTCACTAAGCAGATTTTATGTTAGAGTATTTTACTTGTTTTAAGTCTTTTGGTCCTAAATGATCTCAGTAAGATATTACAGCTTGTTGCTGAGATGTTATGACCTATATTGAGTAAAACATGCTTGAAACTAGAATATCAACTGATGCAAAACTGTGTCATCAACAATCACAAGTATAAAACTATTTTTTAAAGTAATAATTTCTTATTTCAAGCATGAAAAAAAAAAAAAGATTTTTGACACAATTGTGTCTCATAATTAAAACAGATGACAGCCAAATTGACTTTGCTGTTTTATTTTCAATGAAACAATAGAAAATATGCACTCATATAGTAGTACAGTTGGCACAGTACAGTAAACTGACAGTTAATATTTAAACATTTAACATTTCAAACAATTTTGAACAGAAATAGTTCATGCACATTCAGATAAATTCCTCAAAAATGTTTGGCCGAAGGCCGGGCTGTATATATGCGCACTAATTGACTGAAAGAGCACGCACTTGGCGCGATGATGTCATGTTATCGATGGAAAAATGCATTTTTAGACTATATGATTTGCCTGAGCGGCTAGGAAACCCCAAGAGTAACAAGCGGTTGCCTTGTTGCCTTTCCATTAAGAACAATAAATTAGTTTTTACTATAAGTTTGCTGGTTTCAAGAAATGTAATGCTGAGCGCATATCATTATGTCAAGATAATGGCACTAGCATTTACTTAATTTAAGAATATTTTTCAACATATTGAGCAAAAAAGTCTTTTTTTTTTCTACCAAGAAAAGTGCACTTGTTATTAGTGAGAATATTCTTATTTTAAGGTACTTTTGGGTTCATTGAGGTTAGCTAATTTTACTTATTTTGGAAAGTCTTGACAAGCCAAATTTTCTTTTTCTATTGGCAGATAATTTTGCTTGGTTCAAATAAAATACTCCTAATTTTTGTTTTTGTTTTTCTTGTTTTTTAACACTGACTTTTTGCAGTGTATATTTATTGATTTAAACAAACTTATGACACAGTTTGAGAAACACTACACTAAACAAATAATCCCGAAGTATAATAATAACTACAGAAAGGTATTTAATACATATATTATTTTTTGATAATAATGAAAATATAAACTGTTCAACTGTGATGCACCACTGCAATCACATCAATTAACAAATTGAAACGTCCATCCATCCATCCATTTTCTACCGCTTGTCCCTTTCGTGGTCGCGGGGGTGTTGGAGCCTATCACAGCTGCAGCATCTTGATATAAAGCTTGCGAAAGGTTATGACCAACTGCAAATGCTTCATCTTCACAGCCAAGTATATTGTAAGGCTTTGATCCGAAACAAATGCTCAACAAACTACATTAATTCGATTTGTTCTTTTCTTCATTTTTTAGAAGCGCAAAACTTTTTTTAATGCAGATCTACAGGAGGCCAGTTGAGCCTTTAATGAACTGTGATGGACTAATCCCAGTACACTAGAACA
The DNA here is from genome assembly GCF_033978685.3 of Nerophis lumbriciformis. NCBI lineage: Eukaryota > Metazoa > Chordata > Actinopteri > Syngnathiformes > Syngnathidae > Nerophis > Nerophis lumbriciformis. The sequence goes on along the minus strand of NC_084549.2, from coordinate 43,333,766 downwards.
CATACTAAAAGTGGGCAGTGTGCCACAAAACGGCTCAGCCTTATTAACTTTTATATAACCGAGAGTATCGATTATTTTAAAGTCAAATAAGCTATTGATTTGTTTGTTCGATTAATTTAGTAATCGGATAAAACACACTTTGTAGCTTCAATGCGTAATTTCGGGGGAAAAGTTCAAATAAACAGATTTTTTTTTTTTTTCTAATAAATGCACCTCAGCATTTTAACAGCTGTGCATTAATAAGAAAAAAAAACCTTGTTTTGTGTTCAATTAGGACAAGGAGGCCAATTAAAGCTTCGGGAAGTGTTTAGTTTGTTGATTAGAGCGTAAACCAGTAGCTTACAATATTGAACGTTTTGACGATTGTAAAATTGTCACTGAATTTATTAATTTTTTATTCAACCAATTTTCGGTCAGTATGTGATCGCCTTTGCCAATGCCAATCACAAACACATATCACCTCTGGCTGAGAGTGTATTTCTGGGTTGCGTATGACGTCATAGAATATGTGTGGTGGTCAAGCAGTGTCCATTCTCGATGGGCACTGCGCGCTATTTAGCCTTTCTCGAAGAAAAATGCTCTATGGTTGCGTTGTTTTCGGTTGTACGAACCGTTCAAATCGCGAAAACAATAAACGTTTCTTCAGACTTCCTCGAGAGGTAATCAAGAAGGGCGGAAGAGTGCAAGAGTTTACGAAATGACAACGAGAAAAGTGGTACCCACTCCAGTCCAAGGGAGCAGTAGAAGAATGCATGAGTTTGCGGTCAGTCCCTTTTGTTAAAGGTTTGTTTGATATACTTTTAAGTAATATCTTGATATTATTTGTACATATTTTTGCTACGAGTGTTTCGTAAAGCACCAACTGGGCCACCCTAAATTAAAGAAAGTAAATGTGAGAAAAACCTAAAATAATTAAGCTTTTACCAAAGGCAACAATCATAAATTAATCTTTCAGCACATACACAATGTTGACATCTATTGTTAAATTCTGAAAAAGACGAAGGAAAAGATGCGTACTCGTAAATGACGCATGCAACAAACATTGCTGTAGATGTGAAGTTAAATCATGAAATGCAATCGTACCCAAGCAAAGACAATGCATATTTATCCGGGAGTCTTGATACCAAATTCCTTGACCCAGCCACACACAAAGAAGTTGTTTTCCAAGTTTTCATCTGTTTTGTCGTGTAGAATGGCGTCTGGAGCACACAATAGTTTGACGAATTGACGTGTCTGAAAGCGACCGATGGATAATCCTTGATATCACTCAACAAATCTTTTTTTTTTGATCAAGTATAAGGATCTATAGGAGGGTTGCATAAGACGTCATATTCATTTTTTTTCTTCGATGCCTAATCCACATGATGGTCAAGCAGCTTGAGTGTATAGCAGATTAAAACAAGGGAGTGTAGAGTTTGAGCAGAAAATGCTATATTGCTGTTCTGTTCTTGGGTGTTTCAGTCATTTAAATTGAGCGAAAGAAAATAGCTTTCATAGTCCCGAAAGAAGTCGTTCATAAAAGTAATAAAGTCGGGGGAAAAAACAAAAGTGCGTCAAAGGAAATTGCTCTTAAATATATCACTTTCATCATTGTATGGACTACAATCGGATCATGCTCTTGTCTGCAGCGATCACTTTGTAAAATGTTTGTTTAAACATTTGTTTGAGAAACTTTCTGTGATGCAATCCAGTTTATCCTCTACTATATTAGTAGTGTTGGAGAGCAGAAATAGATGTGATGAAAGGAAGAGAGATCTCATTAGCTTGTGTTCTTTTGTGGTTGCTATGCCTAAATATTACTACCAAGACCTGCTTGTGCAAATAAACTAACGTCATGTTAAGTCCTCAAAATAAATACTGTGATTGTTGGTCCAACCCACAGTATTTTCTTTCTCGATTTCACAACAGAAACTGAAAGCTTAGTAGTAGTAGTAGTAGTAGTAGTTGTTGTTGTGCAGGTTTTTGGACACGGATGACAACATTATAGGGTCTTTGGTGATGTTTGTTAGCATCAAGAAACTATCCTTAATAGTAATAATAAACTAGATGAATAAATCTCTCGTATATAGGCTCAACAGCCTATACTGAATCTTGATGTCGCAAGCAAAGATTCATGCTGAACAACAGGGAAATATATAGCTAAATAATGAGACAAAATATGAACTTCATAAAATAACTGCAGACATGAATTGTAGATTAGACTAATATTTGCAGCAGGAAATAAACTGCAATTTTTTTCCCCGTTTTTCTCATTAGCCTCACATTCACAGCATGGCACTTATGTCAATGTCAATTAACGATACTTAGCAATGCACAAATAGGTCCAACATTGTCTTTCACGAATTAATGTTTAATTTGTGGATCCCTCAGATGATAAATGGTTTAAATCTTTTAAAAATATTTTTCTTGAGTGTAAAAATTCACTGCATCCCATTTAAACCATTTTTTCATGATCACTTTTATATTTGCCTCTAAATCTGCACTGATGCAGGTAAATAATCAGGAGCCTAATGGGGGCTTAGACCATCACCTGAAACCTGGAAGAACCCGGATGTGCCTCTCGGTCACGTGATTGCAACCCACCTATCCCATTGCATAGTTAGATATTTTTCTCGTATCTGCTTTTTGCAGGAAGATCTAGGACCCTTGCGTACTCCGTTTGCGTGCCGCGCAACAGCCATCTTGGCTTCGTTTACAATCGCTGTTTTTCACTTCGGGGAAGAACTCGCGTGTCGGAATACAAGCAATTAATTTTGCGTCCACCGGCTGACAAGCTAGCAACTAATCATGCATCTCCTTAAACAGTGTACAGCCGTTGCTCATATAACCTTTTGAAGCATTCAATGAGCTTTATTTGTCATACCGTTCCCACTGCAGCAAACTTTGGTGCTGGAGTAGATTAAGTTTGGCGTCGGACGGGCGTTGGCAGCCGAAGTGGTTATACACTTGGTTCATTTTCCATTGCCCTCGGAAGCCGTGTCAATGTGTCACAGTGGTTACACCTTCGATATGATAAGAAAGGGAAGTTAGCGCGCAAACTGCGACATATTCTTCATCAACAATGACATAAACAAACATGCATATGTTGTTGCTGCTGGCTATGCAATTAAAATTAATAATTTGGTTATGTCATTTATTCAATAATAATCACCTACATTCCAGCAAATAGACTGCATATCGTAGTATCTTAAGTATCATTGTTAAGTGTCATTAACGCTGGAGACCGAGGCTAAACATGTTACACACCGAGAGTAAGCCTGGAGCAAGCATGCTAATAGCTAAACTAACCAGCTTAAAAAAAAAAAAAAGAAATACAGTAAGTACTTACTAAAGTTTAAAAAATGTTGATGGAACCGCATTGCAGCATAATGTGAGCAGCTATTAACAAGTAGATTCATTAGTGTCGAGAGAGGCTCTTAAATCCATGAATTGATGGTGTTGATACAGGGTGGTATCAGTATATGATCGATACTAGAGGGATTATTTGATTTTCACAAAACCTTTTTTTTTGTTTGCAAACTCAGAATAATTCCTTGGACACACGAGGGCTTTGGGGGCAAAACCCAAAGAATTTAGATAAGAAGTCGATAGTATTAGTTTTTGCTTCTGTTAAGTTATTTTGTACTCTTGACTATGTATTGATCAAACAATTGTATGTAATAAAAGAAAAAAAAGACTTAATTGTGTTGATATTGTTAAACTGTCAATAGCACTCACCATAAATACATTGAAAAATTTACAATACATGTGATCGGTATTGGCTAATCTTGCTCACAGATGATCGGAATCGGCAGCATAAAACCCTGATTGAAACATCCCTAGATTTTTTTAATGCTGTAAATTATAATTTATCACCAAAAATGATTGACAAATACATTGTTGAAATATTTCACTGTGTACAATTTGGGTCGCTGCCTATTTTCAAGAGGTGCTTACGCGCCAGTAAGAATTCAAGTGCAATGTTATCGCAGTTTTCTAATCTTGAATTTCTGACCATTAGTTAAATGTTGGATAGATCACCAAAATAGGAAGCCTTTTAAATATCTCGGAGTGTTGCAAGCATTTCTTTACACATACAGTATTATGGTTTAAGCCAAATAATGCAGGCTGTATGAATGGTTTATAAAGAGTCAAATTGAACTTAAATGTGCAGTTGAGATGGACATCCCCAGTTCAACAACAATAAGAAAGAGATGACAGGACCTACCTGAGGACGGGTTGAAGGTGTGCAGTATAGAAACAGTCATTAGAATTCAGGGTAACCAAGTATCTCTACTGTTACACAGGGTCTGAATGATCGCTTCGCCATGTTCATTGATAAAGTCAGACACTTGGAACAGCAGAATAAAATCCTGGAGGCTGAGCTGGTGACGCTGCGGCAGAGGCAGAGCGAGCCGTCACGCGTGGCTCGCCTCTATCAGCAGGAGATGAGGGACATGCGGTCCCAGTTGGAGGAACTGAACAGGGATAACAGCCACATCCTAATCGAGAGGAACAACATGGAAGAAGAGCTGCAGGTACAAAAAACCCAACCAAGACTGTCAATGACATCAAATGGTATCAGGTTTATTAAAGGCCACACTCAACAAGAAAATATGAAAATAAATATATTTATAATGTTACCTTCTCCACCATCGATTGTTACATAACTGTTTATTTTATTAGATTAGATGGAATCATTTCTGTACAAGTTACAATAGAGTCAAAGACAGCCCTTTGATGAGACACAAACATGCACATGCCAAAGTCCCCTACTGGTTATATGCATTAGCTAGCATGTAGGCTAACGTTAGCTTTTTTGATCACATACATTCCATACAATGGAATATACTGTATGCAAAGTAATGACACAGCCCTATACCTTTTTATCTTCAGACCATTCCTCCTTGTATTCCTAAATCATCTTTTCCCTGCTTTGACACTTAAACACGCCCCACTGTCACCTCAACAAACAAGCAGTCAAGTCTAAACGGCAGTGTTACCAACTTGGCGACTTTCCTGCAATTTTCCGACTACTCTTAGGGTCTTTTTTACCTCAAAAGCGACTACTTTAGCGATTTTTTTTCGGATATTTTAGGGAAATGAAAGCAGTTAATGTCCTCAATGAGGAGTGGGTGGTGCCGTGAGCCACTCCTCACAGGCGCTCAGGTTGACAGTAGCCTCACGCAGCAGTTCCAGCTGCAGTCAGAGCAGAGAGGAGACCCACACCCCTCCGTGTCTGTACTCCAAATGACAAGCTAAAAATATATCACTGCAACAACCCAATCTTTATTCATGTTAATGAGTCAGTCAATAATTCTAGTCTTTTGATCAAATTTGATACTCTTAAGAATGCAGTCCAAAATGTTATTACAATTTTAAGAAAACAAACTAAGAATCAACAGAAGAAAGTTAATTTACAGTTGTAATCATACTTTTCATGTTTTAGCTCACTTTTTATCTCTCTCATGATGTTATGCCTTTCTCCTACAGTCTGTCACAATCAATTATGCAAATAAAGCGATGACATTATAAATAAATGATAAATGGGTTGTACTTGTATAGCGCTTTTCTACCTTCAAGGTACTCAAAGCGCTTTGACACTACTTCCACATTTACCCATTCACACACACATTCACACACTGATGGAGGGAGCTGCCATGCAAGGCGCTAACCAGCACCCATCAGGAGCAAGGGTGAAGTGTCTTGCTCAGGACACAACGGACATGACGAGGTTGGTACTAGGTGGGGATTGAACCAGGGACTCTCGGGTTGCGCACGGCCACTCTTCCACTGCGCCACGCCGTCCCCATTATCTAGCAACTTTTATGACTGCCAATACCTACTTTCCTTACTGAGGATTTGGCAACATTGCTAAACACTCATATTGACTCACTATTTGCCTATTTTTATTTATGGGGTCCTATAATACAAACCCCGTTTCCATATGAGTTGGGAAATTGTGTTAGATGTAAATATAAACGGAATACAATGATTTGCAAATCATTTTCAACCCATATTCAGTTGAATATGCTACAAAGACAACATATTTGATGTTCAAACTGAAACATTTTTTTTTTGCAAATCATTAACTTTAGCATTTGATGCCAGCAACATGTGACAAAGAAGTTGGGAAAGGTGGCAATAAATACTGATAAAGTTGAGGAATGCTCATCAAACACTAATTTGGAACATCCCACAGGTGTGCAGGATAATTGGGAACAAGTGGGTGCCATGATTGGGTATAAAAACAGCTTCCCAAAAAATGCTCAGTCTTTCACAAGAAAGGATGGGGCTAGGTACACCCCTTTGTCCTCAACTGCGTGAGCAAATAGTCAAACAGTTTAAGAACAACGTTTCTCAAAGTGCAATTGCAAGAAATTTAGGGATTTCAACATCTACGCTCCATAATATCATCAAAAGGTTCAGAGAATCTGGAGAAATCCCTCCACGTAAGCGGCATGGCCGGAAACCAACATTGAATGACCGTGACCCCCGATCCCTCAGACGGCACTGTATCAAAAACCGACATCAATCTCTAAAAGAATATCACCACATGGGCTCAGGAACATCATGGACGCCCCTGCTTATTTCAGCAAGACAATGCCAAGCCACATTCAGCACGTGTTACAACAGCGTGGCTTCGTAAAAAAAGAGTGCGGGTACTTTCCTGGCCTGCCTGCAGTTCAGACCTGACTCCCATCGAAAATGTGTGGCGCATTATGAAGCGTATAATACGACAGCAGAGACCCCGGACTGTTGAACGACTGAAGCTCTACATAAAACAAGAATGGGAAAGAATTCCACTTTCAAAGCTTCAACAATTAGTTTCCTAAGTTCCCAATCATTTATTGAGTGTTAAAAGAAAAGGTGATGTAACACATTGGTGAACATGCCCTTTCCCAACTACTTTGGCACGTGTTGCAGCCATGAAATTCTAAGTTAATTATTATTTGCAAAAAATAAAAAATAAAGTTTGAGTTTGAACATCAAATATCTTGTTTTTGTAGTGCATTCAATTGAATATGGGTTGAAAAGGATTTGCAAATCATTGTATTCCGTTTATATTTACATCTAACACAATTTCCCAACTCATATGGAAACGGGGTTTGTACAAAACCAACTATTCTTACCTGTTGATACCTGTTTTTGTGTATTTGGGATCCCCATAAGTCCTGAAAATGTGAAATCAAACTAGCTGTTTGGAATTCGAGACTTTAGTAACGTTTTTTTTGCCTTAGTTACCTCTGGGATATTTCCATTTATGTACAGGTTTACCTGAATAGCTTTGCGCAAGTCTGCCTTTTGTATTCAGTTGTAGTCAATAAGTTCCTTATTTTTGTCGATCCTCTTGTTGCGGGGCAGACTGGCTCGTACATGCAGACGCATGGTAAAATCCTCTGCTGTTGCCATTTCTTAAAAAAAAATTGTAGTGTATAGTTCTAACTTTTATCGGTCGGTAAGCTCTAAAGAACAACATGGCTGTCAGGGTGGAGACGCAGTCGAAGGGGGCTTGGCCTGGAGGAAGGCTTCGGCACATAATTTAAGACAAAAAACGGTGCATCCGGAAGAGATGGTCAGAAAGCGTCTCGAAGATGGTCTGTAAAACATAATCTATGCAAAATGTTGACCAAAAAAACAACATAACATGTTATGTAGACCACAAGAGGTGTTGTAAAGGTAGAAAAAAAATCATATTTTCATTGCGATAACACGTTTGAGACGCTTGGTCTACAATATATTGAATATTGTACAATATTAAGGATAACATTTGTTTGATTATCTAGCTATATTTGTTTTAATTGACTTTATTAGCTTCTAATTAGCCTAAGTCCTGAAGCCCATACCACAGTACACCTCAACTTATGAGCTCAATCAGTTTCACAACCGAGCTCGTAACTCAAAACACTCGTATATCAAATCAGCGCTATTCATCGAAATTAATCTGTGTATCTTTTAAGATGTCTTTTTAAAAGAAATACAATTTTTGGATAGAAAACAGACTAGTAATGTACTACAACTGCAGTAGTTTTATGAAATAGTGTAACAATTATATAAAGCATTTACCTCTTCCAGCAGACTGAAGAGGACTTCAAATTTTTTTTGGTCTGTTCTGATTGGTCTCTTGTCGTCTTATTAGATCCAACATGGTCAATGAGCCAGGCTACAGAAGGAGGGCTGATCAGCAAGGTTGAGATAGCAGCCAGTAATGGTAGTAAAAAGCAGATATTCCGAGTTAGATTATCTTTCACAATCAGAGCCGTGGGTGAGAAGAGTGGCCACTTTTTAGGCAATTTGTTGGGAGGGTTAATATCACACTAGGCTAGGCAGCAGTGGGACTGGATACACCGCCGGTTTGAAGTGCAGCGAAGCTACAGAGCCGCTGGACACCCGGCGCTGCCTCAAGCGTGCGCAGGAAGCCAAGCCTCAGCAGCACCAACAGAGGACGTTGGCGACTTTATGAGGTTGTGGAATAGTTCGAATACAAAGTTATTGCAATCTCTTGTTATAAGCTAATGCCAACAAGTAAGAATGAATGATTTTGGGCAGATCTTCCGGGTTTCACTGTGGCATTCATTACGCCATCTAGTGGCAGGGAGGCTTGTAATTCAAATTGATGCAACTTGAAGCATAAAAAAAAGCTGAAAGACCGCTTGTATCTCAAAATACTCATAAGTTGGTGGTACAACTGTACGGTACCACTTCGAAAAAGGAGAATGGGGGCGGCGCCAATATCCCGCCTGTAGAAGGGGCCATCCGACACGCACATCCTGACCTGATTTATGAATAGCGTAAGTGCTTAGCTTATTTTTTCCCAGAATCCTTTCGGCACCCCTTATTGACCATCGCCCAGGACAATTGTGGCCCATATCTAATACCACCATTGCCCAAACATTTAAGTACAAGATGTAAGTGACTAAGTTGAGAAATTAATAGTGTTTATTTTGTCTGATTTCCTGTAGTTTCTCTACTTTGCCATTCAAAGCTCATGTGGCTTTTTGTGCTACCAACTCTGCATAGCAACAAGCTCAGATGTTGACGTTTTGAGGGTGGGGAAAAAAAGCTTTCTTTCAACTTTTCCCTCTCTCTCCCCTCATGTGTATCTGCCAACATGTTAGAAACTTAATGCAAAGTATGAGGAGGAGTTTAGAGTGCGGGAGGAGACAGAAAAAACCTTGAGGTCCTTCAGGAAAGACGTGGATGACGCCGTGGCTGTTCGTCTGGATCTGGAGCGTCGAGTCGAATCACTGATGGAGGAAATCTCCTTTCTGAACAAAGTCCACGATGAGGAAATCCAGGAGCTCAGCAGCTTAATGGAGGCGCAGCAGGTCTCGGTGGAACTGGAACTCGCCAAACCGGACCTCACATCGGCCCTGAAAGAGATCCGCAACCAGTATGAGTGCATCGCCTCCAAAAACCTGCAGTCAGCAGAGGAGTGGTACAAGTCCAAATTCGCCAGCCTCAGTGAACAGGCCACTCGGAGCAGCGAGGCCATGCGGGCCAGCAGGGAGGAGATGAATGAGTTCAGGAGACAACTGCAGGCCAAGACCCTCGAGATCGAGACCCTGAGGGGAGCCAATGAGTCACTGGAGAGGCAGACCGCAGAGATGGAGGATGCTCATAATGGTGAAGTCACAGCAATGCAGGTATGGAATGATCTATCTTGACATTACTATAAAAGTACTATATTTGATAGAGAATAAACTATCAAATGTGGTCAAATCAGGGCATAGCGTGTTTAAAAAAAAAAAAAAAAAAAAGCCCTACCAAATTATTGTTATGGCAACACTGAGTCAATTTATACCCAAATTATACTTATACACCAAAGTCATTGACACAACACAGAACACATGGACGACACATACAATACAGTAATGAAGTTTAAATACAATGTATTGTTGTCTTGGACACTTGAAGGGGCATTACACTGGGAGGTGGAAGTCTAATAATGAGACCAGTACGCTGCTTAATCACATGTTTAAAGATGCCATCTCTATCCTTCATGATGGTCACGTCATTGGTGTGCAGCCAATGTTGGTCGGTATTTCTCTACTTTCAGGGCATTTTTCAATGTCTTAACTTTTCATACATTTTTTTTGATGCACTGCCATCATAATATGCTGCCTTATGCTTGTGGGACATACTGAAGGTTCAAGTTGAAAAATGAACAAAAGTAATGTCTGTCCCTCCTTGGTGTAGCGACACACATCTATAACTAATTATTTTACTTTTTGTACAATAATAAAGTGCGTAACAACAAAACGTAAGACGAGGATTGCCTAAAATTTTTTATTGATTAAAGCTATTTCTTAAACACACACAGAAAGTTTGAGGAACACCAGTATGGAAAATGTTGCGGTTTCCAAACAGTGAGTTGTTAACAAATGTTTAAGTGTTTACAAATACTTCCACTAAGATTTTAAGCGGTGCTAAAAAAAAAAAAAATTACCTGTCAAGATTTGCATCTGATTCATCAACGATTCATCGTATAGAAAAAAGCCCTGATTTATACGGTGTTGCTTTAATCGTCAAGATTTGCATCTGATTCATCAACGATTCATCGTATAGAAAAAAGCCCTGATTTATACGGTGTTGCTTTAATCGTTTAAGAGTGTATCTAATACAAATTGACAGCCGCTGCAATAGAGCTCACATGAGAGCGGGCGTGTGTTAATGCTTGATCTTTAAAAAAAATGTTTTGAAGTATTAAAGCACGCATGTTAAAAGTGTAATTTCCATGTAGATGTACATTTATTTTGAAAAAAAAAAAAGAATTAATCTAACAAGTGGAAAAATATTGATTTCAACTATTTTGCATAAAATAGCAATTGAGGCTCTAAAGTGTTTGAGCCGAATAATTGAAAAAAAACTAATCAATATATTATTCGATTACTAAAATAATCAATAGCTGTAGCCCTAGTTCTGAGAGTATATAGTTACAGTATTTAAAAATACCCTCTATGGTGAGGTAGTAATGATGTGAATCTTACAACTCACAATTCTATTCAGATTCTTAGTTGACAAATTGATTCTTTATTCAACAAGATTCTCGATTCAGATTCTCACAACATATTTTGTAAGCAAGCTGCCCAAGGGGTTCAGCCGGCAAGAGGCACACCGAGCTCCGTGTCTGACAGCAGCGCGCCTTGACAAGCCGCAATCCACCCCTCCCCCCACACACGCAGAAACATTCTCCCAACATTAGTAAAACATTATTGTGTACAGACAAATAAGTATACACTAAGAGATGTAGTGGTCCAAAATACAGCCAGTTGTTTCCAAGACGTCACACTAGGAAGCACAACCTCGAAGCAGCAATTTCTCTCTCCAAAATTGTGAGCAGATAATAATTACCTTACTCCTCTAAAAACTACAGTATTTGTCTGTACATGAGTCCTTTACTAATACTTAAAGACAACACCATGAATGCAATCAATTTGTCCTCCCAACACACCTGCTTGACACGGGGACCCAGCATGTATTAATTTGCCTTCCTCCCACTGGGGGAGGGTAGAGATTTAATATCAGGCAAATTAAGTTTGAGGTTGGTAGTCGAATCAGACTGCTACGAATCGAATCGATGACTATTTGAAGAGAGCCCTAACCCCAAGTGCTGCGACCGCCATTGTCACTTGCCATGATGCCTTAAAAAATTGACCAGAATCGGCGGAAAGAACATGCCGTGACCGCCCTTGACTTTTTAAACACCATGTTTTTTATATTACTTATTTTTTTCATGTCACAAAGGTATTACTTAAAAAATCATTCATGTGACACAGCATTTTGTTAATATTTATTGTGTATAGTTAATTCCTATACAACATATTTCTGCTCAAACTCATAATGGATCTGTCCTGATACAGCATCTACATTATTTTTTTAAGTTATGCACATGTAAATGTGCATAACTTAAAAAATATATATACATTCTATATATATATACATCATTTTATTAAAATAGACTTTGACTTAGACTTCCTTTTTATTGTCATTCAAATTTGAACTTTACAGCACAGATAAGAACGGAATTTCGTTACATAAGCTCATGATAGTGCAGGATAAAAAAGCAATAAGGTGCATATATACATAAATAAATATAAATATATATGAATAAATAAATAGATTACTGTACAGATAAATATATTGCACTTTTTCACATGCGTCCACGTTTATGGATGTATGTTGTATTGTCTTTTTTTATTCCAGCGAGTTAATCCATTTTGGGGGGAGTTGAGGGTATTATTTAATTATGATGCGTTCAAGAGTTTTACGGCCTGAGGGAAGAAGCTGTTACAGAACCTGGAGGTTCTGCTTCGGAGGCTGCGGAACCTCTTTCTAGAGTCCAGCAGTGAAAACAGTCCTTGGTGGGGGTGGGAGGAGTCTTTGCAGATTTTCTGAGCCCTGGTCAGGCAGCCGCTTTTTGCGATCTCCTGGATAGGAGGAAGAGGAGTCCTGATGATCTTTTCCGCCGTCCTCACCACTCTCTGGAGAGACTTCCAGTCTGAGGCATTGCAGGCTCCAGTCCAGACAGAGATGCTGTTGGTCAGTAGGCTCTCTATAGTGCCTCTGTAGAATGTGGTGACAATGGGGGGAGGGAGCTGTGCTCTTTTCATCCGACGCAAAAAGTGCATGCGCTGCTGAGCTTTTTACAAGAGCTCCGGTGTGTAGGGACCAGGTTATATTGTCAGTTATCTGCACCTGCAGGAACTTTGTGCTGCTTACTATCTCCACTGCTGTGCCGTTGATGAAGAGTGGAGCGTGGCTGGACTGGTGCTTCCTGAAGTCGACGATGATCTCCTTGGTCTTGTTGACATTCAGGACCAGGTTGTTGGTTCTGTACCAGTCAACCAGATGTTTCACCTCCTCCCTGTAGTCCATGTCATTGTTGTCACGGATGAGGCCCACTACTGTCGTGTCATCCGCATACTTCACAATGTGGTTAGTAGTGGACCTGGCGCAGCAGTCATGAGTCATCAAAGTGAACAGCAGCGGACTCAGGACGCAGCCCTGGGGGGAGCCGGTGCTCAGGGAGATGGCACTGGAGGTGTTGTTGCCCACTCTCACAGATTGGGGTCTGTCTGTGAGGAAGTCAAGCAGCCAGTTGCATAGGGGGGTACTGAATCCAAGTGGGGCCAGTTTGCTCACCAAGTGTTGCGGGATGATGGTGTTGAATGCTGAGCTGAAGTCCAGGAACAACATCCGCACGTGTGTGTCCTTTCCTTCCAGATGTTCTAAGCTCAGGTGGAGTGCAGAGGAGATGGCGTCCTCTGTGGAGCGGTTAGGGCGATAAGCAAACTGGTATGGGTCGAATGTGGGGGGAAGTCTGGAGACAATATATTCCTTTACCAGCCTCTCGAAGCACTTCATTATGATAGGGGTGAGTGCAACAGGGCGGTAATCATTGAGGGAGGAGATTGTGGGTTTTTTAGGCACTGGAATGATTGTGGCCGTCTTAAAACATGATGGTACCACAGCCTGGGTCAGCGAGATGTTGAAGATGTCTGTGAGAACCCCAGCCAGCTGGTCTGCACATCCCTTAAGCACCTTGCCCGGAATGTCATCAGGTCCCGGTGCTTTCCGGGGGTTCACTCTCCTCAGGGTTTTCCGGACATCCGCTATATCCAGGTTGAGCGGCTGCTCATCAGGGCGAAGGATGGATTTTCTCGCCGGAATGGTGTTAAGTGCCTCAAACCTTGCAAAGTAGTTGTTAAGGTCATCTAGGAAGCTGATACTGTTATCACATGGACAGGGTGCAGCTTTATAGTCCGTGATGACCTGTATGCCCTGCCACATTCATCTAGTGTTTGTGGGGTTATCAAAGAAGTCCTGCACTTTCTGACTGTAAGCACGCTTTGCAACCTTAATGGCACAGTTCAGGTTAGCTCTGGCTGATTTTAATGCCACCATGTCGCCAGGCTTAAAAGCCTTGTTCCGAGCCTTCAGCATTGCACGTACCTCACTGTTCATCCAGGGTTTCTCGTTGGCCCGTGTGGGGATGACCATCCTCCATGGACTTCTGAATGTATGCGGACACAGACTCTGCATACTCCTCCACACATGTGTGGTGATTTTTGGTGGCGGCTGCTTTGAACATGTCCCAGTCTGTGGTTTCGAAGCAGTCTTGTAATGCTGACATTGCTCCCTCTGGCCAGGTCTTCACCTGCTTCACTGTAGCTTGCTTCCTGATCAGCAGGGGCTTGTATGCAGGAATTAGCATCACAGAATGATGGTCTGAGGAGCCGAGGTGGGGGCGTGGTGCAGCTATATACGCCTGTTTAGTATTACTATAAACCAAGTCCAGCTTGCTTCCACCCCTGGTTGCAAAATTCACATATTGATGGAAATGAATGTAATGTAAAATGTAAAAAGAGAGATAAAGGAATCATGTTATGACAAAAAGCTGACAAGTTGATAATATGAATGAATAAAAAAAACAAATTTGTCTTTAGATATATGGATAACGTTTATCTATAGCCTTTTTATTACACATTACTAATGACATTATGGTATTACGTTCACACCAACACTGCTTTACCTAACAATCAGTCATCATGATTTCTATATTGATAACAAGAATGTTAATTATTACTTTGGCCATAATTGGCAGCCCGAGATCTCATACATGAACACTATTTTTATATATATGGACAAAAAGTGCAGTTCCGTCTTATGGCCATCAGGTGCCATCTTACAAAATTCTTATATACCGGTACTGTATATGCATGCTTTGGAGCCCCTGCCTCGAAAGAAAATGTTTGTCTCGGTGTCCTAAAATGTGAGCCCTCCTTTAAGACAACACTTGCCTTGATTTTAAAAAGTTAAAATTTGAGGCCTGAATTATGGCTGTATACTGCGGTGTATTTATAGAGACCTGAGAACACAATGCAACCTAACCGGAAATTGAGTTAAAATGTATTTGAAAGACATCACTTGAGTAAATACGTGGCGATAGTGGGAACTCTGTCCAGTAATGGGATTAGATGGGGTCAAAGTCCTCAATGATGTCACAGCTTCAGTAAATCTATTAACTAACTGCATCCTGCTGGCTTGTCTCAACTTTTCTGTGTCAAGGACAGGTTGAAGAGAAAGAAAACCCTATGAACTCTATTTTGAATTGTTTGGGATTTTAACATGTTTGTGAAATTAGTCTTGTTTTGCAATAAGTAATACATACACAATCAATGCATTGCTGATTTCTCCTGGCAGTATTATTATAATCCTGTGTATATAGTACCGGTAGCTAAAAGATGCCCATTCAGCAATGAACAAGGGACATGCTAAGGCTCATAACCGCTCTCTTAGGGATGACAAAATTATGCTAATTGTTAGGACGTTTACTAATTCCTCTGCTGATTTACACTCAACGTATTGCGTCCATTTCTGTATTTGAATCCGGTTTTGTAACTTGTAGCTCATTTCATGAAAACGGTCTCAACACTAAGTCCAAGATCTTGTGTTTAACATGACCTTTAACTTCTTTTTCTTCATAGTGTTTGTAGACTTTGTCCCAAACAGTTTCCTAATCGTCTTTCGTTAATGCAGAATAGTTATACAGACTTCAGGTCAACACGGCTGGTCCCAAAAAAAGTGTGGCTTTAGTGTGAAAGTCACTTTGGCTTAGACAGAGAAAGTTCTTAGTGAATTGATCCTACATGTTTACTAGATTAACCGGGACTGTTGCTAAATCAGGCCATCTTCTTTTCCATGGCTTTTTTTAGGGAGGCTCAAATTAAGTACGGTCCCTTGTTTATCGCGGTTAATTGGCTCCGGGGTTCCGTCAAGACGTGCTACCCGTTGGAATTCAAGCACCCCCTGCACCTGCACGAGTGTATAAATCCAAAGAATGCGGTAATGTACGGTAATTAAAATAATATTTTACCGCAGTACAATCGTTATACTAAATAATGTTATTTTTGTCAATTAATATACATGCTTCACACGACAAACTATCAAGCGATCTAATGTACAATTTATCAGGTTATGTATTCATATTGAGATGTCAAAAATCAAGTGCCGCAAGGGCTTGCTGGGAGCGTTTTCGGTTTCCCAGCAAAAATAGTAAATACCTGATATCATACATTTGATCGTTTTGTAGTGTCAAATCTGTATGTTTCAGTTCAGTGTAGTTAATTTTGAACATTCATCCAATACAATTACAATGTAATGCATCACATATTTCCAGTTGTTTCAGTACAGAATGTCCAAAAAGGAGAAGGAAGAAGCAGAGTTTAAATTGCAAAAATATAGATTTAGGCTAACGATTGTACTCGCGTGAAATATTTTATATTACATTTCCGCATTCCTTTGGCTCATATGCATGCACAATGCAGAGGGGATGAATACCAACAGGGAGCCAACAAACCACGGTCAGCAAATGTCTGCGAAATAAGAATCATTAATCATAAATAAAATATTTTCAGAGCAAGAGCATAAACAACCTCAACACATGTTTCAACATGAGAGCATGTACATCAAATAACATCACCTAGTAATCTTTACACTCTTTTAATCTAATAAAGTAATGCTCCCTGAGACTGAACATATCAGTAGTCACGGTACTGAACAGCAGGTTTGTTCACCTGTTGGCCAAAACTACTGTTTAAAAAAATAAAAACAAAATGTATATACAGTGTATGTATGTATATGTATGTATATATATATATATATATATATATATATATATATATATATGTGTGTATGTATATATATCATATGATATATACTGTATAGCTATATATACATACATACATATACCTATATACTAGGGGTGTGGGAAAAAAATCGATTCGAATTCAAATCGCCATTCTCATGTTGTACGATTCAGTATCAATTGTCATTTTTCAAAAATCGATTCTTTTTTTCTTTTAATTTTTTTGTTGTTGTAATTTTTAAATCAATCCAACAAAACAATACACAGCAATACCATAACAATGCAATTCAATTCCAAAACCAAACCCGACCCAGCAGCACTCAAAACAGCATTAAACAGAGCAATTGAGGAGACACAAACACGACACAGAACAATCCAAAAGTAGTGAAACAAAAATTATTATCAACAACAGTATCAATATTAGTAACAATTTCAACATAGCAGTGATTAAAAAATCCCTGATTGACATTAGACATTTATAAAAAAAATAAATAAAAATGAACAATAGTGTCACAGTGGCTTACACTTGCATCGCATCTCATAAGCTTGACAACACACTGTGTCCAATATTTTCACAAAGATAAAAAAAAGTCATATTTTTTGTTAATTTA
Source organism: Nerophis lumbriciformis (assembly GCF_033978685.3). Classification (NCBI taxonomy): domain Eukaryota; kingdom Metazoa; phylum Chordata; class Actinopteri; order Syngnathiformes; family Syngnathidae; genus Nerophis; species Nerophis lumbriciformis. Next base: position 43,316,525 of record NC_084549.2, on the reverse strand, counting down.
ATAGTTAAAACAAATTTACATGATGGCAATCAGTTGATAAAACATTGTCCTTTACAATTATAAAAGCTTTTTACAAAAATCTACTACTCTGCTTGCATGTCAGCAGACTGGGGTAGATCCTGCTGAAATCCTATGTATTGAATGAATAGAAAATTGTTTTGAATCGGAAAAATATCGTTTTTGAATCGGAAAAATATCGTTTTTGAATCGAGAATCGCGTTGAATCGAAAAAAATCGACTTGTAATCGAATCGTGACCCCAAGAATCGATATTTAATCGAATCGTGGGACACCCAAAGATTTGCAGCCCTACTAAATTATATATATATATATATATATATATATAGATATATATATATATATATATATATACATATATATATATATATATATATATATATATATACATATCTATATATATATATATATATATATATATATATATATATATATACACAGGTAAAAGCCAGTAAATTAGAATATTTTGAAAAACTTGATTTATTTCAGTAATTGCATTCAAAAGGTGTAACTTGTACATTATATTTATTCATTGCACACAGACTGATGCATTCAATTGTTTATTTCATTTAATTTTGATGATTTGAAGTGGCAACAAATGAAAATCCAAAATTCCGTGTGTCACAAAATTAGAATATTACTTAAGGCTAATACAAAAAAGGGATTTTTAGAAATGTTGGCCAACTGAAAAGTATGAAAATGAAAAATATGAGCATGTACAATACTCAATACTTGGTTGGAGCTCCTTTTGCCTCAATTACTGCGTTAATGCGGCGTGGCATGGAGTCGATGAGTTTCTGGCACTGCTCAGGTGTTATGAGAGCCCAGGTTGCTCTGATAGTGGCCTTCAACTCTTCTGCGTTTTTGGGTCTGGCATTCTGCATCTTCCTTTTCACAATACCCCACAGATTTTCTATGGGGCTAAGGTCAGGGGAGTTGGCGGGCCAATTTAGAACAGAATAACCATGGTCCGTAAACCAGGCACGGGTAGATTTTGCGCTGTGTGCAGGCGCCAAGTCCTGTTGGAACTTGAAATCTCCATCTCCATAGAGCAGGTCAGCAGCAGGAAGCATGAAGTGCTCTAAAACTTGCTGGTAGACGGCTGCGTTGACCCTGGATCTCAGGAAACAGAGTGGACCGACACCAGCAGATGACATGGCACCCCAAACCATCACCCAACCATGCAAATTTTGCATTTCCTTTGGAAATCGATGTCCCAGAGTCTGGAGGAAGACAGGAGAGGCACAGGATCCACGTTGCCTGAAGTCTAGTGTAAAGTTTCCACCATCAGTGATGGTTTGGGGTGCCATGTCATCTGCTGGTGTCGGTCCACTCTGTTTCCTGAGATCCAGGGTCAACGCAGCCGTCTACCAGCAAGTTTTAGAGCACTTCATGCTTCCTGCTGCTGACCTGTTCTATGGAGATGGAGATTTCAAGTTCCAACAGGACTTGGCATGGTTGGGTGATGGTTTGGGGTGCCATGTCATCTGCTGGTGTCAGTCCACTCTGTTTCCTGAGATCCAGGGTCAACCAGCATGTCATCTGCTGGTATTGTGAAAAGGAAGATGCAGAATGCCAGACCCAAAAACGCAGAAGAGTTGAAGGCCACTATCAGAGCAACCTGGGCTCTCATAACACCTGAGCAGTGCCAGACACTCATCGACCCCATGCCACGCCGCATTAACGCAGTAATTGAGGCAAAAGGAGCTCCAACCAAGTATTGAGTATTGTACATGCTCATATTTGTCATTTTCATACTTTTCAGTATGAAAACCATCACTGATGTTGGAAACTTTACACTAGACTTCAGGCAACGTGGATCCTGTGCCTCTCCTGTCTTCCTCCAGACTCTGGGACCTCGATTTCCAAAGGAAATGCAAAATTTGCATGGTTGGGTGATGGTTTGGGGTGCCATGTCATCTGCTGGTGTCGGTCCACTCTGTTTCCTGAGATCCAGGGTCAACGCAGCCGTCTACCAGCAAGTTTTAGAGCACTTCATGCTTCCTGCTGCTGACCTGCTCTATGGAGATGGAGATTTCAAGTTCCAACAGGACTCATCGACTCCATGCCACGCCGCATTAACGCAGTAATTGAGGCAAAAGGAGCTCCAACCAAGTATTGAGTATTGTACATGCTCATATTTTTCATTTTCATACTTTTCAGTTGGCCAACATTTCTAAAAATCCCTTTTTTTGTATTAGCCTTCAGTAATATTCTAATTTTGTGACACACGGAATTTTGGATTTTCATTTGTTGCCACTTCAAATCATCAAAATTAAATGAAATAAACATTTGAATGCATCAGTCTGTGTGCAATGAATAAATATAATGTACAAGTTACACCTTTTGAATGCAATTACTGAAATAAATCAAGTTTTTCAAAATATTCTAATTTACTGGCTTTTACCTGTATATATGCGATGTGCATGGCGAGGGACGTCTGTACGACTTAAAGCTTATCGTACAAAAACTGACCCTGTCAATGTACCAGCTGGATCAGTGGTGTTACAATAATTGTCTTTATAATGCTTTGCTTGTCCTCTTCTCCTAGGACACTATTGGTCAACTAGATACAGAGCTGAGGAACCTAAAGGGGGAGATGGCACAGCACCTGAGAGAATATCAAGACCTTCTCAACGTTAAGATGGCTCTGGACATTGAGATAGCTGCTTACAGGTGGGATTAATTATGGTAAATCAAATCTATGAGGCATGTTTGTTTAGCCAAAGCGGCATAATACCAAACACTTTTACAGTAAACCCTTAGATACAATACTGCATACGAACATCTACTCCAAAACAGATGGGTAAGGTAAAAAGTGAAAACAATTAAAAAAAAGATAAAAAAAAGGCTTTTCATACTTTTATTTTTGCTAAAATGAAAACAACAAATCCATTCAGCAAGAAAGAGTGTTTTTCATTGTATGAATTTTTGTTCTGCACATATTTTCAAAACAGAATTACAAAGTTGTTATTGTCAATGATCTGAAATCAGAGACTGTTAGGTTTACTTTATTAAGAGATTTCTAAAAGCTAAAGCCAAATTATTATAGTGACCAAATGTTTTACTGTACTGCAAAGTATAAAAAGGGACTGACTTCCCACCTACACTCAAATACCGAAAACTGAGTATTGAATTGCCTCCCTTCTTTCCGGAGTAAAAAATAAACTATGGTTGACTGTTGTCAAAATGTGCTCACTACCATCACACTCTCCAAGTCCCTACCCCTTATGAGCACCCCTTTTTTAGGAACTTTGCTTATTGTTCACAATCATTATGTAAGACACATTTTTTTTAATGCATTCTAACTCGTTAATATAAGTCTGCTTACAATGGAGTCAATGGGAGGTCCTCTATTCCATCCATAAAGCTCCTTAAATAACAATCCAAAAATCGCTAACAATATTCCATTTATATTTTGTGACCTGAATATTAACCAAGTATTAGTAATATTGTTATTATGAGAGCTAATGCAGACAAGCTATAGCGGCGCATTGTCACAGAGGGCTAACAAGCTTGTGCTATTTCGACATCAGTTGGTAAGCTGCTTTCATGCCCCGGAGCTTGTGAAAGTTTATTTACAAACCCCGTTTCCATATGAGTTGGGAAATTGTGTTAGATGTAAATATAAACGGAATACAATGATTTGCAAATCATTTCAACCCATATTCAGTTGAATATGCTACAAAGACAACATATTTGATGTTCAAACTGATAAACTTTTTTTTTTGCAAATAATCATTAACTTTAGAATTTGATGCCAGCAACACGTGACAAAGAAGTTGGGAAAGGTGGCAATAAATACTGATAAAGTTGAGGAATGCTCATCAAACACTTATTTGGAACATCCCACAGGTGAACAGGCAAATTGGGAACAGGTGGGTGCCATGATTGGGTATAAAAGTAGATTCCATGAAATGCTCAGTCATTCACAAACAAGGATGGGGCGAGGGTCACCACTTTGTCAACAAATGCGTGAGCAAATTGTTGAACAGTTTAAGAAAAACCTTTCTCAACCAGCTATTGCAAGGAATTTAGGGATTTCACCATCTACGGTCCGTAATATCATCAAAGGGTTCAGAGAATCTGGAGAAATCACTGCACGTAAGCAGCTAAGCCCGTGACCTTCGATCCCTCAACCTGTACTGCATCAACAAGCGACATCAGTGTGTAAAGGATATCACCACATGGGCTCAGGAACACTTCAGAAACCCACTGTCAGTAATTACAGTTGGTCGCTACATCTGTAAGTGCAAGTTAAAACACTCCTACGCAAGGCGAAAACCGTTTATCAACAACACCCAGAAACGCCGTCGGCTTCGCTGGGCCTGAGCTCATCTAAGATGGACTGATACAAAGTGGAAAAGTGTTCTGTGGTCTGACGAGTCCACATTTCAAATTGTTTTTGGAAACTGTGGACGTCGTGTCCTCCGGACCAAAGAGGAAAAGAACCATTTGGATTGTTATAGGCGCAAAGTTGAAAAGCCAGCATCTGTGATGGTATGGGGGTGTATTAGTGCCCAAGCCATGGGTAACTTACACATCTGTGAAGGCGCCATTAATGCTGAAAGTTACATACAGGTTTTGGAGCAACATATGTTGCCATCCAAGCAACGTTACCATGGACGCCCCTGCTTATTTCAGCAAGACAATGCCAAGCCACGTGTTACATCAACGTGGCTTCATAGTAAAAGAGTGCGGGTACTAGACTGGCCTGCCTGTAGTTCAGACCTGTCTCCCATTGGAAATGTGTGGCGCATTATGAAGCCTAAAATATCACAACGGAGACCCCGGAATGTTGAACAACTTAAGCTGTACATCAAGCAAGAATGGGAAAGAATTCCACCTGAGAAGCTTAAAAAATGTGTCTCCTCAGTTCCCAAACGTTTACAGAGTGTTGTTAAAAGGAAAGGCCATGTAACACAGTGGTGAACATGCCCTTTCCCAACTACTTTGGCATGTGTTGCAGCCATGAAATTCTAAGTTAATTATTATTTGCAAAAAAAAATTAAAGTTTATGAGTTTGAACATCAAATATCTTGTCTTTGTAGTGCATTCAATTGAATATGGGTTGAAAAGAATTTGCAAATCATCGTATTCCGTTTATTTTTACATCTATCACAATTTCCCAACTCATATGGAAACGGGGTTTGTAGGTCAAATCTTGTATCTCACCTTGATAGTAGTAGAAGAATGAGGACGTAATCCGACAAGTTGGGTCAACTTTGGCATCCGATTTTAGACTCTGCAATAGCGGGAGACACGAAAAGACGCTTGGTTCCACTTCCCTTTTTTCTTTAAGGTTTATGAGTCATTCTTCATTTAAACAGGAATATATCAACATCCTAACAGTTAGCATCCCAGTGACAGCAGACATTGTACAGTAAATGTTTTATTACTATGTTGTCTCTCACAAAGTCTGCAATGAGTAGTAATTGGTGATGTTGTCGAAGGAAAAAGCGAATGTTGAGATGCTTAAAATGAGCAAATTCGGTAAATATTAGGTTATAAATGTGCCTGTCACTACATTACATATTACACCCTGGACAAGTCGCCATCTCATCGCAGGACTAATTTAGACAAGCATTCACACACTATAATTTTAGTCCAAATAGTTTGTTACTGTTGAATATATATTTACATTCATCCTCCAAAGGAAGCTGCTGGAAGGGGAGGAGACTCACTTCAACTCAGGGATGTCCTTCGGAACTTCCACTTACAGTTACCAGGCACCCGCCCCTGCCGGCTCCTCCAGGGGCAGCCAGCGAGAGAAAGAGGGAGCCAAGAAGGAAAGCCTCAAGGAGGAGAAGGATGAAGCAGACATCAACTCCAACAACTGAGGACAAAGACACACTCCGTGAAGGCAACAAATAACAAATAATGTATAAGTAATAGTATCACAATTATGTGACCGTATAAGCAATAGTATCACAATTATGTGACCGTAGAATTACTTAAGATAGGTCTCAAAGAACTTGATATGAGTGATTCGTTGACTTCTTTGGTGCAGACGTCAAACACACTGAAAGTATTTCTAAGACTACATTACAATAAGTGCTAGTATTCAAGTAATGTGTGTCAAAAGTGGAAAAGTTAACAAGCTAAAATCCACCGTTAGCATCAGCTCTAACATTAAATGTGAAACCTTTGTCAGAAGTGGCTGTGAACATATGTACTGTATACACAAATATGTTAACCATATTAATGTCTTCCCCGCTTATGAGGTCCTTTGCGCCAACTGGGGGATGAATAAACAAAGCTGAATAAAGTTGTCTCATCTTTGTGACACATGACATACTCAAAGGGGGAGGATAAGACCACACGATGTAAGATCTCCACCTGCATATAAGAGGATGCATCATAAGTCCACTGATAATTATCAGTAATCCAATGTGGTTGTCAGAACTGAGTTATTAATGGAAGAGAAAAAGCACAAACCACAATAGGTGTTTCAGTTTAAAATTTATTTAAAAAGACAAATTGTATCAAACTTACTGTAATAATATACCAATGTAAATGTACAAACCTCAATTCAGCAGCTAGAAAATGCTACTGTCAGTGTATCGAATACAAAAGTTCAATTAGGTAAATCTAAAGAATGTACATTGACATCACAAATATTTGGCAGTAATTCTCCTTGTGCAAAGCCCTTACCTTGACTATTAAATACATAAGTATTTATCCCTGTATTGCAAAGTACACAAACATATAGTAAGCTGTGTCCAACAAGCACAATAGACGTGAAAATAAAGCTTTTCCCATACTCGACATATTCAAAGAATGGTTCACAGTCAATATTTAGTGAGTGAATTTAAAGTTAACACAATAACCAATGCTTTCAAGCCTTTCTGAGGACCCCACTATAAGATACTTAGGATGACACAGATGGGAAATTGCTAATTCCCACAACAAGTGTGTGATACGGTCAAGAAATCCAACATTTGCATTTAACACTGATTGGGCAGGACTAAGCCAAAGTGCAGCACCAGCAGGCCATCCTGTGGGAAAATGGAAAAACATCACATTAGTGTGTTACGGCATCAATTCCCCGCCTGTTAAACCACCAATGAGCGCCTCTAACTAGGATGGCAGTCTGAACGGGATAAGCGATGGATACCTGCAGACAAATGAAACATTAAAAAATAGCAATGTTTATTTGTTATAAACTGTATACTAGTCAACACACAGGGACTATTGTCTAAATAGTTGTTCTCACAAGTGAGTAGATAATTGTGTCTTGCCTACGGTATAGCATGGCATAGGTTGCATCATGGTCTGGGGCTGAACGTCCACAGCAAATTGAGCACCTGTAGGGCATCCTCAAGTTGAAGTCTTAACATCCAGCAATAATATCATCATGGAGGAGTGAGAGGATTCCATTGACTACCTGTGCAGCTCTAATCAATTCCATACCCAAGCAGGATTGAGGCAGTGCTACATAACAATGGTGCTTACATTAACTATTTACACTTTGGGCACAATTTGGACATGTTCTCTGGGAAATGTTCACCTGGTTTTCCAGTGAATTAGAATATAATGGCTGTGTGTTGACTTTGTGTGGAGACAATAAATCTATGCTGCTTTTAAGTCTGTTAATTAAGTCATAGCATAGTAATATCAATGGGACAGCCTCCAGCTTGGCCACGATCCTAATGAGAACAAGTGGCACAGAAATTAGATAGGCAGAGAGATGGATGGATGGATATGGTGCAAACTTCAGATATCTTGGATCATATTCTGTGGTACAGCAGTTTAAAGTTATTAATCTGTTCCAAAGTATGTGTCTAACAATTTTCCACGTAGAAAACCTTTAAATCGAATAAATCTGTTGCAGACAGCCAAAATGTTAACACAATCACTTAATGTAGAACAATTACAGTTTTACATTCAAACAATGTGAAATACGTAAAAACATGAATAATAAAATGGATAAATTAACATTTTATTTATTTCTCTTATCTATTTAAGACAAAAGCTGCAATGGGGGGGGCAACCACATGGACGCTGCATTTGTACTTTGCTGCTACTTTGTTCTTAAATTCATTGGTGCTTCAGACTTTATCAAAGTGCCTAATAAATAACAACTAACCCCGTCTTTGACCACCTTTCAACAGTGTTGGCGCTAGGAATTTTCAAAATGGGGTCATCAAGTCATAAAAATGGGGTCCCACTTTTTTGTAACCGTTTTGAAAACCAATTATAAATGTATGCATTATCCTGTAATATCTCAAGGTTCAAGGTTCAACTTTATTGTCCCCGCGGGGAAATTTGTCTTGGGCACAGTGCATCATTGCTTTCTTAACATACACAAAAACAACAGAACAAAAACACAAGCACAGACACAACCACAACCAGACAACTAACATTTAAACATCAGAACATGGAGCTTGATAGACATAGGTGGCACTTTGATGTAGGCATAAAATCTACAGTATGGAGATAAAGATAAAGTACCAGTGTGCATTGCACTAGAGCTCATGGATAAAGTGCTGTGTGCTAAAGTGCTTAGTTCTAAAGTGCTATGTGCTAAAAAAAAAAAGTGCTAACCTATGTATTAACATTCTATTGCACATTGTTGGTCATCTTAATGGAGGCTGGGACAAATGATAATTTAAGGCGGTTAGATTTGCATAGTGGGGCCCGGAGTCTTCTCCCTGATGGCAGGGTTCCATATTCAGGGAAGAGTGGGTGTTGTGAGTTGGAAATAATTTTCTTAGCTTTTTTCCTAACTGCCTGCTCATAGATGCTCTGTATAGGCTCATATTATCTCACATTCTATATTGTGTTTTGGAAAAAGGTTGTCATAAACGTTACTTAATTCATTAAAAAAATAATACAAAAGAAAACAAATGTTTATGCATATGTAAATGTATTCAATTACAAACATCTTCTTCTTCTTCTTTCCTTCTTGGAAGTACAGGACATGTCCACGTTAACACATACTTTAAAAACTAATACTTTTTAATGCATTTTGGCCTCTTGTCCACACACAAATATATATTTTTGTCTTTTACATACCTGCCAACTTTTGAAATCAGAAAAACCTAGTAGCCAGGGTCCAGGGGCCGCAGGCCCTGGTAGGTCCAGGACAAAGTCCTGGTGGGGGGTTCAGGTTCGCCCCCCCGACGCAAAATGATTATTAGCATTCAGACAGGTTAAAATGTTGCTAAAACCATCACTTTTCTATCAGTCACAGTGACTTTTCAAAAATATTACAGCAAAAATCATATGGGTTGATTGACATGTTTATTCTGTAAACTAACTTCAATAGTTTGAAATTATTTTGACAGTTAATGCCAGTTATCCTGTCAACCTTTCACAAGACTTCAATTTGTTAATTGAAAGTATAAACAGTATAAACACTTTTTACAGTAAACAAATGGTAAAACAGTACTAAACAATTCCATTAAAAAAAAAATTGGTGTCATTAACTTTCTGTCCAAGCTTGTATAATCTACTGCCTTGTTCAATTGTAAAAAATATTCTGTGCCTAAAATTCACATTTCTATCACAATTATCATACTGTAAACATGGTAAGCTAACTTCATTAAAATTAATAGTCCTGTCAATAGCATGGAATTACAATTCAAATGTAGTTTTTTTGTAAGCCTTTCAAAAGAATTCAAAATATGAAAAATTTATGAAAATTAATTTAAGCCATCAGACACTTGAAAAGTGGCACATCACATCTCTAATGTAATCATTTGAACTTCTCAACAGAAATAGCACTGCAAAAATATTAAGGACATACTTCTGTATTTTGGTAGTTATGCTGTCAACATTTAACAAGATTTCTTCAACTTGGACTTGAAAGCATAAATAGTATAAACACTTTTAACAGTATAACAGTACTAAACAATTCCAATAGATAACATTGGTGTCATTACCTTTTTGTGGCTAAAATCCAAAAAACGTTGAAAGTTTTCCACTTGTATCGCTAGCAACGGCATTAGACTTGTGTTTTTTTGTCCCAACGTGGTCTTTTACATCGCTAATTCCTCCGTGTCCAATCGAAAAATCTTGTCTGCACAAGGTGCAATTCGCGTAGTTTTCACCCTTTTTGGAACGGATAATATATAAATAGTTTTCTTTTCGGTTTAAGACTCGTTTGCGATTTTTCTCCGGCTGATTCCATGATCGTTCGCTCGTTTGGAAACAATGGCAACAGGTGCCTCGTGCTTGGCAGCGGTGCTATAAATAGCCTCGCGCATGGCATTCGGAATGGCTCGATAGGAAGTTACGGGAAGCAGTGTCGATTGTCATTGTTGTTACGCGATTTCGTGAATAAAACTTTAAAAAAAAAAATTTTTTTTAATTAATGAAAAAACGTATTTTTTATCACTGCAACCGTAACCCGGAATAGGTTGATGAAAACCGTACTAATTACGGGAAAACCGGAGTAGTTGGCAGGTATGCTTTTATAAGCACACTTTTGAAAACGCTGGCCAGAGTGAAGCTTCATACTGCTTTCCTCAGCGTGTGCGTGTTGAGGGGTAAAACAAAGACTTATGTCACAATTGTGCACGGTCATTTCCACAATGAAATAGTAAACACAACTGGCTTGCTGGCTTTAAACACACGAAGAGGAAAAATTGTCCCTTAAGGTAACTAAACGTGGCGCACCACCACGGCAAAATCATATCCGCTACAACTTGAAAATAAGGGTTCAGCAGCGCTAAACAAATATGACATCATGCTCGCTGCAGCTTGCTTTTCGTAGGGGTCATCGAAGGACAGAAGTAGAGTTGTACGAGTACGGTCTATACCAGGGGTGTCAAACATACAGGGTTTTTTTACCAAGTACAAAAATGAGCTGAAATTCTTGAAAGAAAGAAACTGTTCTAATGTGTCCACTCGATGTCGCAGTAGCAATTCTTTGTATCCCCTGCTGCAGGAGCGCAAATGGCTTAAGAGGGGGCGGAGCTATGTGCCGCAGTAAAATAGAGGCAACACTTCAGTGTTTGGACACTATGTACTTACACTGCTTACGGTATTAGTGATTGTATACAAAATGTGCATTGTTACATTCAAGCCTTGATTGTCAAAGATGTTGGTAATGTAACCTGTGACATTTCCACTGAAATTAATGCTTTTGATAATCTGTTACAGTTCATGTTGTACTTATGACTGGGGGACACATTTTCTGGTCATACATAAATATGCTGAAATAATACGTATCCCGTTTTAACTTAATGTGTAATTAATGGAATGAGCCTAAATTCACAAGTTTTGTAGTAGATGATGCTACATATGTACAGAACAAACCACATGTTAGTACATCAGTTGAGGAAAATTACTAAATTACATTAATAACATCCTGTAATTTGATTTTGATATTATTCATTTAACCTTCTGATTGATTAAAAATTCACACTAACGGGAGCATTTTAAAACTCTACTAGACGCCATTCCACTTATTTGACTGATAAACATTATCACATCATGTATTCAAAAAGTATAAATAACGACAAATAAAGATAGAATACTATTATTATTTGTAAATTTTCATAAAGTGCTTGGTCTGTTTTTAAACAAAGAAAATCTGAAGTTGTCTTTATTTTTAAGTTATCATGCCATGATTTTACCAATCCGGTCTACTTGGGAATATGTTTTCCTCCACGTGGCCCCTGAGGTAAAATGAGTTTGACACCCCTAGTCTATAATAAGACCAGAAAAAGATGCTAGATTTGTTGCTAGTCGTTTTTAATAAAAAAAATTTAAAAAATCACAAAATCTCTAGAAACATGAACATTCTCAACAAAGTACATTGGACAATAAGTAGCAACAACTGAAAATAGGGCAAAGCGATATAATATGATAAATATGTTGTTTATTATGTATGTTTGGGCCTTTTTAAAGAAAATCTTATATGGTGAGGCCATGGTGACCACGCCCCCACCGCCACAGGTATTTTGGCAATCTAAGGGAAACTCTGAAACACACTGCTACTTTAATTCTACATTGATGAAACGATGCATCAATATAGGCTTTGAAAGATGCTGCTGCTGCTACACTGTACTTCTGCTGTGGCACTTTTGGATTAGATCCGGACACCCTGCTGATGGGACAACTTTGTGTCATTAAAAAGGTGCGAAATCATCTTATGTTTTAAATCTCTTTAACAACAGAACATGAAGTAATTTACTTACGAGTAAGGATGCACGATATTATCGGCGGCCGATAATTATTGACTGACAATGGCAATTATGACATCACATCAATAATTACGATAATAAAAAATCTACCTATAAAATGACGGAAGTTAAAAAATAATAATGGCTTATTTTCGTGTTTGTCGGTCACTCTGTTGTGGCTTGTGCTGCTGCCTGGCTCCTCAATCCCTCCCCTCCCCTCCAGTATGGTTGCATATTTGTGATGTAATGATACTGGTTGCACGGCCTGTTGTCCATCCATCCATCCATTTTTTACCGCTTATTCCCTTCGGGGTCGCGGGGGGCGCTGGAGCCTATCTCAGCTACAATCGAGCGGAAGGCAGGGTACACCCTGGACAAGTCGCCACCTCATCGCAGGGCCAACACAGATAGACAGACAACATTCACACTCACATTCACACACTAGGGCCAATTTAGTGTTGCCAATCAACCTATCCCCAGGTGCATGTCTTTGGAGGTGGGAGGAAGCCGGAGTACTCGGAGGGAACCCACGCAAACTCCACACAGAAAGATCCCGAGGCCGGGATTGAACTCACGACTACTCAGGACCTTCGTATTGTGAGACAGTGTTTAGAGAAAAGCAACATGGAGCAGCATTCATCAGTGTGGGCTTTATTTACCGGGTCAAAAGAAGACGGCGGCTGCCGCATCAAATATAGAGCCACAGGGCTGATGAGAAAGGTTTTGATAAGAGACACCAAACAACTTGAACGAAATGACTTTATGGAGAAATAACTTCAAAACAAAATGAGTAATTGAATATGTTTTAGTTCAAGGTTCATCGGGAGGCACAGGCTTTAGGAAGCGTTTATGATTTTTTTTAATGGAAAAAATGCACTGTATCATTAGAACCCTGATTAGTTTATGTTGCATTTCTAAATGGGCAAGCATTAATTGCACAATTTTATTTATTACTGTCTGGAAAAAATATCATTTTATTTTTGTCAGTCAACAAAAGATGTGACTCCACTTATTTCGATGTTGTTGCTAACTGCAATGCACTCTTATTGGCTTAGTTCTGCTGGCCTCATTTATGTATGTTGTGTTGGACAGATTGTTTTGATTTATGGAAGTTTAAAAAAAGTAAAAACATTTTTTCTCAAAAACGGATTTTCCTCTTTGCAATTTTTCTACCAAAAGTTTATATTTATTTAAAATGTTTATTTAAATGGCATATCTGTCAATTGACATTATCGGTATCGGTTCAAATTTATATTATCGTGCATCCCTACTGACGAGTGTCGTTTCATTTCTTGCAGCGGCAGATAGGGGTGCAGTTTATAACATGCCTTTTCAACTAAAAAAGGTTTTCTGGGCTCCTTGTTAGCGTGTGTTGATTTTAAAGACAATGTACATTTCACTGCACATGTAAAATCACTATATTGTTGATTAAATGCATTATAATTCAACAAATGTCGGTTTAATTTCGTGCAGCAGCACACGCACATATCCGTGTGTTTTAGGCACATAAAAAAGTATGTTTTCTGGGCTCTGTGTAAGGATGAGCTGATGATTTTAAAGATAGTGTACATGTTATTGTACGTCTAATATATCACAATTAACATTATCACATAAAAAGAGGCTTAGTGCCACTAAGTCATCAATGGCTGCTTTTCCAGGCTTTTGATTTGACAAAATGTGCATGACCAAGTGAATATATTTGTGTGTAGACAGAGACTGTTTTGAAACTACACTCATGTGGATTGAGATCATTTTAACACCCGAGATGCTTTTTTGAAATCATTCGTAATTGTGTGGAGATGGCGTTAGTGTGCTGGACCTTTCCATTGGGGCTGGTACACGTGCATTGAAAGCAGTACAAAACTATGAAGGACAGCCAGTGAATTTGTTCGGCTCACCGTAGCAGTGTAGTGCATTTGGTGATTCTGGAAACATGGACTCTTAATAGCTTTTGTTTACCTTGATTGCACTATCACCGAATGCTACAACTTTTCTTTTGGCCCAATGGTGAATTATTTTGCAGCTGTACTCCAGAGACCGAGTTACCAAAGTGTGGTATGGTTTGTTTAGGCACTTGAGTACGATAAGAGCAATGTTTGGCTGTGTAATAAAAGCATGTTTGAATTGAAAACACATTTTTACCAAAATCAAGTCATGCGAAAACTTGGGTGTACAAAAACCGGGGTACCACTGTATTATAGTTGTTTAGTTTTTGCCACATCCTTAGTAAAGTGCTGCTTACCTGCAGTGCCTCTGCTCCCACAGACCTCTGTACATCGTTCAGTGCCTGATAGGGATCCAGTAGATGATCTCCACAAACCATATCTACCTGCAAGATGAAAAACACTGCATTTATAGATCATGTAATGTCTTCTTAGGACTCAAAGGCATTTTGGAGCAAGAAAAAACTTAAGGTTAACAATCTGCCAGTTTAGTCAATCAAGCAATCTGAATGTTTACTGTTGTCCAGGTAAAATGATGAAGAAGATGTATATGAAGACATGGGGTTATGAGGCTCCTATTGTGCTGGTACAGCGAATTCCAGAAAAGATCCCAAAAGATCAGCCCCAAAACAGAAGAAGACACTGACCAAACTAGATAAACAGAACACGACCGACTGTGCAGCCAACCCAGCTCGAAGGCAGCATAAGTAGTCCAAATCGACTTAAAGGGGAACTGCACTTCTTTTGGAATGTTGTCTATCATTCACAATCATTATGAAAGACATGACGATGGATAGATTTTTTTCTTGCATTCTAAATATTATAATGCAGCCTATCAATTCTGCCTATTAAGCCCCTAAAAAAACATACAAACACCTCCATTAAGGTTTTATATACATGATGTAAGTGTATATGTAATGTAGTAACAGGTACATTCATAATAACTTTTAATATTTACCGTACGTATTTTGATCATTTTAAGCATACATGCCACATTAATTTAAAAAATGCATCATGTTTGCTTTTTTTTCATCACTGATTATTACTCACTGCAGACTTTATAAGAGCCAAAAAACATAATAAAACATCACTTTCTTTGCAACGCCAGCTATCATTACGATGTTCATATATTCTCATTTAGGTAAAGAATGTCTCATAATCCTCGTGAGAAAACGGGATGGGGGCGTGGGACGGACAGACGCAGACCCAGACCCAGACCCAGACAAACTTTTTGTGTCGTTTCTCGCTAGTTCCAGGTCCTAAATTGGTTATCAAAGTGTCCCAACTTGTCGGATTACCTACTCAAGACGTATCATGTCCAGGTGATATGCATGATTTATGATCTACAATAAACTTACAGGCAGCAGGGAGGCGAGGAAACAGCAGACCACTCGATGATGTAAACATAGGGACATACCGAAGTGATCACGTCGCTGCTATAAATAGTTTGACTCTGTTAGCACTTACAATAACAGTATCACTAATACTCAGTTAATATTCAAGTCACAAAATGTAAATTGAGTATTGTTGGTGCTTTTTAAATGGTTATTTATCGGATTTTATGCTCGGAATAGTGAAGCTCCCATTGGCTCCGCTGTAAGCAGAATTTTATTTACGTTTATTTCATATTTAGAATGCATTAAAAAAAAATACATCTGTCGATATATCTTTCATAACGATTGTGAACGATAGGCAAAATTCCCAAAAAAGTGCAGTTCCCCTTTAAGCGGCAGACAGGTCCTGTCCCAACCTGACAATATCCAAAAGGCAGTGATTTTTCTTGGTTTGCGATATTTAGATTTGATTCATTGAAATGCATAAAACTTCTAAAATGATGAGTAAATGAAGTCATGTTACTTTTAGACTGTCAATCAACATACCATATTTTCCGGACTACAGAGCGCACCGGGATATAAGCTGCACCCACTAAATTTTAAAAGAAAAAAATGTGTTTCCATATATTAGCCACACCAGACTGTAAACCGCAGATAAATACGTTGTAAAAAGAGTTATTTACCCAGAAAGATTTTGTAATCGTTCATTCATATACCTTAAGTCAGGGGTCGGCAACCCAAAATATTGATATATTGGGCCAAATATACAAAAATCAAATCTGTCTGGAGCCACAAAAAAAACTTTACATGAGTGTTATAATGAAGGCAACACATACGTTTCTATATTAGCCTATGATCAAAATGACTGTCTCGCAGGCTGACGCAAATCTTTGTTGACAGAAAAGTTTAAATGTATAATTTATTATACACATTGTTAAAACTAGGGATGTAACGGTAAACGGTATAATGATAAACCGCTGTAAAATTCCCGACGGGTACTAATACTGTTTAAACTTTTAATTTATTACTGCATTTTAGGCAACACTGCTTACTTCCGGAAACAAAGTCACGGCAGTGCTGGTGCATGCGCACATGCGTTGTTCAGCTTGAAAAAAACTTGGTGGAAGACAACTATCCGAACTTTGCTATAGAGATTTCCCCCTCGGAGTAAACAGAGCCAAGGGCTTGTTTTAACTTCATTTTCCCTCGCTTAATTTCCGTGGAGTCTCGGCGTGCGTTTAAGAGCCCATTGCTGTTTTTCCAATGGCGACAGGTGTGGACAATATTGGAGACAGACGCATTTGCCTCACACTAAAAGTATACAGCGAAGGAGAAAACAATTTGATGTTGCTTTTATTTTTTCAATACAGCGTCCATCAGCTGCTGTGACTTACAGTTAATGGCGTGAGGAAACATCAGCAGGGGATGTGTCGGGAACGTTGCCACAACTTGTTTACAAAGTCTTTAGTTTGTTTACTGGGATGCTAACTCGTCCTTTATTTAGCTGCACATTTTATCAGTGTTCAAATAAGATCAATAATAACTATAATGTTCTGTCATCTCATCAAAATTAACCCAGGCTGTGAAGATTGTGTACTCGATGTGAGAGGTACCACTCCTGTTTATTTTTGTTGGCCAAACTGTTGGTGGTGTTGGAGAAGAACAGTGCTTGTTTATTAGACTTTATTTTCATTAGCCAAATTGCCTTGTGTTTTATTTTGAAATCAACAAGTAAACAGCAAGTTTTTTTTACATTATTTGTGTTTTTTTCATTTCATAAAGTTATTATTTTAAAAACCATTCATGTGACATAGCATGTTAATATTTTATGGTGTATACGTAGATAATTCCTATACGACGTTTCTGCTCAAACTCTTAATGGATCATATAAATGTACATAACTTAAAGAATACCTCTCCCTTTCATAATGTAAAAATAGAGATAAAGGCATCATCTAATGCGAAAAAGATGACACGTTGATACTTAACTATTAATAAACAAAAAAACTAACAAATATTTGTGTTTAGATACATAGATAACGTGCATCTATAGCATTTTTATTCGACATTACAAATTGCATGATGGCACCCCAACACTGTTTTACTTAACAATGAATAACCATAATTTTAATATTGATCAAAATAATGTAAATTATTATTTTGGCCATAATTGTGCAGCCTATGTGTAAGACTAGATTTCATACATCAACACAATGTTTTATCCACATGGACAAAAGGTGCAGTTATGGCCATTAGGTGCCACCTTGCAAAATTCTTACATTTGTGTTTATTTTGTTATCTCTTATGTCCATAAAGTGCTATCTTGCACAATGTTCACATTTATTTTATTTTTATTTTTTTTCTACGACATTACTTTGTTTATAAAGTGTTGCTTTTATATGCACATTCAATTTCTACTTGGGGTCCATGAAACAGTGTTTTCAATGTGTTATGTTTTTTTTAATGAAACTTGGTTAAAACATTTTAGTTTACCGTATTTTCCGCACCATAAGGCGCCCTGGGTTATAAGCCGCGCCTTCAATGAACGGCATATTTCAAAACTTTGTCCACCTATAAGCCGCCCCGTGTTGTAAGCCGCATCTAACTGCGCTAAAGGAATGTCAAAAAAACAGTCAAATAGGTCAGTCAAACTTTAATAATATATTAAAACCAGCGTGATGTGGGCGCGCGTGGAATCGTATATCAACATGGACGGAGCTGCGTGAAGAAAGCCACCCGGCCTCTTCGCGTAAACTTAAACTTACCTTAACCACTCACTCGCTCATCTTTTCTTCATCCATCCCTTCGAGTTAGCTTTTATGATGACGCCGGCTGGAAAGGTCTCTTTTGGCAAGGTCTTCCTTTTGAATATCACCATGGGTGGAAGTTTCTGGCCATTAGCATGGCAAGCTAGAACCACAGTGAAGGATGACTTCTCATTCCCTGTGGTGCGAATATTCACCGTACGTGCTCCCGTTGTATCCACAGTGCGGTTCACAGGAATATCAGTTGCTGTGAAATAGTAATCCGTGTGCGGATGGAGAGATTGCGTCTTTTCATGAACCGGATCCTTGTCGCTTAGTAGGAGCCATTTTGTGGTCTTTACAGATGTAAACAGGAAATGAAACGTACGGTAATATCCGCGCGCTTTTTCTTCTTCTACGCGGGCGGGTGGTTGCTTACAGTAGAAGAAGAAGCGCTTCCTGTTCTATGGGGGCGGGTGCTTACCTTGGCGGTTGCTTGCGTAGAAGAAGAAGCGCTTCCTGTTCTACCGGGAAAAAAGATGGCGGCTGTTTACTGAAGTTGCGAGACCGAAACTTTATGAAAATGAATCTTAATATTTATCCATATATAAAGCGCACCGGGTTATAAGGCGCACTGTCAGCTTTTGAGAAAATTTGTGGTTTTTAGGTGCGCCTTATAGTGCGGAAAATACGGTAAGTTCTTTTTGAAAATTTTGAGCACATTTAAAAATACCGTGATAATAATGATAACCGTGATAATTCTGGTCACAATAATCGTGATAAGAAATTTTCATAACGTGACATCCCTAGTTACAACATTGGAAAACATTAGTAAAACGGAGGCTTCTCAGAGGGTGAGATAACTCCTGGAAATGGCTGGCTTAGTTAGAATGGTCAAAGGTATAGATGTGTGTGTCCAAAATGAAGGAAACGGCAGGCTGTCTTCTTATAGTGGGTTTATTAAATTTTTTGCAAGCTGCGTAACGTTTGCTGCAGTCTATAATAACACACTAACAACTATCAGGATATTGCAGCCAATATTACATATTGATAATGTGTCATGAGATATGCAAATATAAATTAAATACACAGAAGACATAAGTAAAGCAAATTAAATGAGCTCAAATATAACTACAAATGAGGCATAATGATGCAATATGTACATACAGCTAGCCTTAATAGCATGTTAGCATCGATTAGCTTGCAGTGATCAAAAAAGTGTGATTAGCATACTTGCCAACCCTCCCAAATTTTCTGGGAGACTCACGAATTTCAGTGCCTCTCCCGAAAATCTCCCGGGACAACCATTCTCCCGAAAATCTCCCGATTTCCAGCCGGACAACTATATTGGTGGCGTGCCTTAAAGGCACTGCCTTTAGCGTCGTCTCTCACCTGAAAAGGAGACTATTATATATGTCTCCATTATCCATAGGTTTATCTATAACCCATAAAGTAGGCAGGCACGGAGCTATTTCTCAGCGTGTGTTTATTCCAGCCGGGACGTTAATACTGTAGCGGCTGGCTACGGGGTGTTAGCCAATGACTTTGGCTGGGGGGCGGGACTTCCGGGAGAGATAGGGAAGTTACGTTGTTAATAGGAAGTGGGTGTTCGAGTTTTGCCGGGAAAAGGGATAGACACACATTGGAGCTGTTGTGTGGTTGAATTACATCTTGTGCAATAAAGACAAGACAAACAAAGAAGTCGTATGAGCCTACATTCCTAGGATTATTACAATACACTGACACACAACATCCGGATTCCCATAATTCCGTTTTCATTTGCGGATGTTTTCAACAAATCCGGGAAGGATATGTTTCCGGATTCAGGGATCGCTCGCCAGTACTCAAATGGCAGAACAAAAGCTACTCAAATAGTGAAAGGTAAGTGTTGTTGTTTTTTTAAGTAAGCAGCAAGTACAGTACAGTTAGTAGAACAACTGTGTTTTCATTACTGTTTACTGTACTAGTATATATATATATATATATATATATATATATATATATATATATATATATATATATATATATATATATATATATATATATATATAAATATATATATATAAGAAATACTTTAATTTCATTGAATTCTAGCTATAACTGTGTTTTCATTACTGTTTACTGTACTAGTATATATATATATATATATATATATATATATATATATATATATAAATATATATATATAAGAAATACTTTAATTTCATTGAATTCTAGCTATAAATATACTCCTCCACATCAACACCGTATGAAAAAAATAGCGAACAGGATGAGATAACGTCCGCAGTAACCTACCACATAGCGATTTGATTTCCTATTATGCAGCTCATTTTTATTTGACAGCAATACACAAGTGGTATTTGTTATTAGCACACTGATTGCATCTGCTTTTTTCTGTAACCACTTTTGATTAGCCAGCACGTAAAGTGTGTTTGACAATCATGGGTACTTTAACTTTAACTTTTTAACTTAAAGTATGTGGGGCTCAAAAATTCTGATTCAAAGACGGAGGAGAGAAACAAAAAACCTGAGCCTATTTAGGCTAGGTAATTGCAGTAATTAAAACCTCAGTGTCGATTAATTGTGCAGCCCTAAAGGCAGATATCTATCAGAGAAAAAATAAAATATAGAGAAGCTACTGATGGTATTCAAGACAGAGAAGCAGCTTAAAAGACACAACAGAAGACTGCTCTATCAAGTATAAACAACTGGCGATTAGAGTGGCCCTTCTCATGCTAGCTTCTCTCACCATGAAAGAGCAGGGTGAACTGCCGCTGTTGCTATGAGGTTAATATCCAACAATCAACGTGATACCAACTTCCCCACAGTCGTTCTCCAAGGTAAATGCTTTACATCAATACGCTACTTCATAAAACTACTGTCTGAAAGTTAGTTTTTCTTTTTAAAAGGTATGCTCATATTAAAACTAAGATGTTTTGAGGGGCTAAGCACAGATGAAATTGATTAAAATGTATTTCAATGGGCGACGCTGATTTAAGATACAGTAAAAGTGTTTTGGTAATGAGCTCAGACATGGAACCAATTGAGCTTGTAAATTGAGGTACTACTAACTGTATTTTTGACGATGGCCCACACTTCCAAATGAGATTCATACGTGTAAGAAAGGTAGATATAACATCTGGGGAGCACAGTTATCAGCTCAATCTATCTCAGCCTTTTTTGGGTGAAAGTCTGACAACACACCGGACTGATCGCCTATCAACCACAGTGGGTTTGCATGTGGGTCATTGAGTAGGACGGTAACTTTCTGTTTTTCCAACACCAAAATAGACCATACTAGGGTCCGCAAGGAGACTTTCAAAAGTAAAATATATTTAATCATCTGGTCTTGTATCTTATAAATAACTGTCATCATTCTATAAGGAATCATTAAAATGAACTTGTGTGTGTACGGTACATGCAATAGTTAAGTACACATTCTGCGTTGTTAAGCCTCCACGTCTAAAGCAAAAGCCAGGATCAAAGTGACTATGCTCTAATTAAGCTTGTAAGTAAGCTTGGTCGACTTACCTGACAGGTTGGGCCAAGTTCCATCTTCCTCCTGATGAACAGCTCCACATGCCGAATAGTGGCTCCACCTGACACACGCACGTATCGCCTGTCTAGGGGCTGGACAGGGACAGAGTTGAGTGAAAAGGATTGATTGAATATGTCACTACAAATGTTTAAGTGATATGTTGTTTTGTTAAGACCAATCCAAGACTAGATTAAAAAAACAAGACTTACTATATTTCACATATGCAAAGTTCACACTGGAATAATTTGTAATTACCTTGTAGCTGGCGATCCCCTCTTCAGCACTGAAAACAAAATGACAATGTTTTTGTTTTTTCACAAATAGAGACATCTGGTGGCATGTCAATGCAATATATGTGTTACAGTCAGGTTTAAAAGTTGGAAAAAATGGATTAGATGTTTTCTATTCAAAACTGCACTGTGACCAGCTTTAGTCCATGCAGAAAAATATAGCCCATTGAGAATGACTGATATGATTGAACCTCCAAGATCCCACAAAACAACTAAAGGCAACCCACCCTACAAACTCCAGCAGCAGAGACACATCCAGCTCAGGAGGAATGTTGAACACAGACTGAGTGACGCAATCCTTCTTTTGCCTTTTCAACCCAGAGGGTGCTGCACAGGAAAATATCACTGCCAAAGAGGGGAAAAAATACATGGATATGATGGCTATGGCGATTTGGTTTACTTATTATCACAGCATTCCATGTATGGTAGCAATCATGCACAGAGATTTAGCTACACATGATGTGCACCAGACCATATGCTATGTTGCATTACAGTCAGTTTTCATTGTTTAAAGATACATTTAACTTTTAAAAAGTGACAAGCACTTTACCTCAAGTGCTGCCCACACTAATATAAATGTTTGGTGGTGGTCAGAAAAGTCAGTTTGTAGCTTACACCACCAATCAGTGTGTGAATGTATAAATAATTACTGTAAAATGTTTAGGTATCTTTAAAGGTGCTACACAAATTATATCCATTATTTTTATTATTAAGTAGGGCAAAATGTAGTACACTCAAAACAGCCAATAGTCACCATCTTTGCTGTAGCAGTAGAAAGTACAGATCGACCGATATGTTTTTTTCAGGGCCGATAACGATTATTAGCAGTAAAGAAAGCCGATAACCGATATTTGGAGCCAATATTCATTTGAATCAGAAGTTATTCAAACATGAATAGGATGTCAATAAACAGCTGGACATGGCTTTAAATTGTTTTTAACAATATGTTTTAGGAAACGTCGGACCAGTAGCGACATAATGTTTAATGCTGCTTAACTACTAATGCTGCGGTTAATTTAGCACCAAACAACATCATGAGATTTCACAAACACCTTTATTGGAGGTGTCTAAGAGGAGCACCAACATTTGAATTTCAAAATATGGGAAATCTCCTGGGGAAATTGGTAAAAATATGGGATTTTTCTATATCACAATAACTTGCCATCTACTCGAACAGTTTACGGATTTAATACATTGTAAGGTTACTTTGTGAGAAACCATGAAATAATGGTTGATTAGTTGGTTGAAGTTTATTTTGAACATTTAATCTTACCCCTTTTTCATTTCATAGCAATTACTAACACATATGTTCACATAGGGCTGGGCGATATGGCAAAAAAAATGATCACGATTCATTTTTTCATATCATCCGGTCTCAGTTAATATTACAATTTTTTTTTTTTATTAAAGTCGGATTGTCCCGTGCAGGATTATCGCGAGTATCGTTGCATCCGTATTGTTTACTATTGCAGTATCTTGTAACAGACATTTCCACCATGTTTGAGCGAGGTAATATATGCTAACAGCTGATAATTGTCATTTTGTTCATATATGTAATTGTGTTTACTAGAGGTGCAACAGTACAGGTAACCCACGCTACGGTACGTACCTCTGTTTTAGCGCCACGGTGTTGCTTCATTTTCGGTACATTTTGTGTGAGTAAAGACAACTTTTTTCTAACTTAAAGTTATTTTGTTATTTTGCTTGTCATCACAAACTTCATTCTGCAGTAAACAAATTATCAGTGGTGTACTGAATACTACAAGACTTTTACTTTAAGTTAACATTTACTAAACAACACTTTCAAATGGTAAATTTTTATTTGTATTCTTTGATTATGTGTATACATCAGTGCTTCTCACCAATGCGTTGGCAATTGGAAAGCGGTGACTCAGATTGAATTTTTTTTAAACTCAAATACTGTAGTATATATTTAATAAAAATAAAAATATTGTGTAACAACACATAAAACAAGTTTAATGAAACGAAATGTTTTTTTATCCACCAACTCAAAAATGATTTGAACATAAAGTGTCGGTATGCAGAGTTTTTTAGTACATGTTATATCAGAGGAGTAGAATCTTTGCAGACACATAAAAAGTCAGATTAAATAATTTTTAGATGTAAAAATGCCTTTTTCTGATTCAATTAGTGTTTGTGTTTATTCTCCCAGTCGGAAATAACAAAGTCTCCTGTGAGTGCCTGCAAGTCCGCATTCAGGTCAGGATTACTGGTAAACTGCAGCAGATAGTGAAACTAAAGTGTTTCACCAAAGTCGCTGCTCCTTCTAAATGTGGTTTCAAATTCTATGCTTGTCTTAATCATATTTCTTTATTTTATTCTTCTGGGCTGCACTTCCAGCTGTGTGAGGAGGAAGGGGCACAACGCTGATTGAACATAAATTACGTCGTGACGAGCCTGACTATCGTGCGGTGGAAGGGGAGGTCGCAGACATACACGGACACAATCACTTTCAGAAAAACACACGCAAACGTACACAAACACACACAAGATCATGGTCAATAAAGGTGGATCGTTCCGTGCTGGATTATACCGATAATCGTAGTTTCCCTATTGTTTGCCACTGCGGTAACTTCTAACAATCAGTTCCGCCATGTTTGATCGAAGAAATATGCTAACGGCTGATCACTGTAATCAAACTCAAATTAATTGCGATCAACAATCACAATCATATAATCACCCAGCCCTATGTTCACTTCCTGTTCTCAATTTGTAACACAATTGACATCAATGATTTCTCAATATGTTATGATTAATATGAAATATGATTTCTAAATATGCCAAAAATGTAAATACAAACAATTCTGGGCTCCTTCATTTAGCTGACAGGTGAGACATTTTTCAAGCTGGGTAACATACATTTTTCCTGGATGTTACAGGAAGTGTGAGCTGCTGCCTGCTCTTCTTTACTTATTATATAAGTCTCCTATTTGTAAATGGAAACAAAGTTTACATTTTTGGCAGATATATTTTATGTAATATTCATGTTCATCCCTCTCTGTTGCGTTATTTGACTGAATCACGAAACTTCAAAACTTGCCGCGATCCCTTAATGAGCCCATGCTGCGAGTATTGTGTATGGAGGCTTTTTGTGTTACTCGCTGCAGTAGCGAAAACACACAAAACACCAGGAAGAGTCCAGAAAAGGACAAAAACAGAAATTTCCGGCAACATTTTTTTTATTTTGACAAGTGCATGTAAGCACCGGAGACGTGCTGTCGACGACCGGTATCCCAAGGAGAGATAGGGAGGGGCGTGGAAGTGTGAGCACCACAGTGCAGCTCAGCAGTCCCGAGCAGTGGTTATTACTATCTACTTCATTATTTATTATGTTTTAATATGAAATACTGGTCATTTATATGTGTTGTATCTTTTGATGTAGTCCTGTTGTACAAACCCCGTTTCCATATGAGTTGGGAAATTGTGTTAGATGTAAATATAAACGGAATACAATGATTTGCAAATCATTTCCAACCCATATTCAGTTGAATATATTCTACAAAGACAACATATTTAATGTTCAAACTGATAAACTTTTTTTTAGAATTTGATGCCAGCAACACGTGACAAAGAAGTTGGGAAAGGTGGCAATAAATACTGATAAAGTTGAGGAATGCTCATCTTTTTTGGAACATCCCACAGGTGAACAGGCAAATTGGGAACAGGTGGGTGCCATGATTGGGTATAAAAGTAGATTCCATGAAATGCTCAGTCATTCACAAACAAGGATGGGGCGAGGGTCATTACTTTGTCAACAAATGCGTGAGCAAATTGTTGAACAGTTTAAGAAAAACCTTTCTCAACCAGCTGTTGCAAGGAATTTAGGGATTTCACCATCTACGGTCCGTAATATCATCAAAGGGTTCAGAGAATCTGGAGAAATCACTGCACGTAAGCAGCTAAGCCTGTGACTTTCGATCTCTCAGGCTGTACTGCATCAACAAGCGACAACAGTGTGTAAAGTATTTACATCTAACACAATTTCCCAACTCATATGGAAACAGGGTTTGTACAAGAAAAAGGTAGATACCGATATACGTCAAAATGCCAAATATCTGCACCGATAATCGGCCCACCCGATAATCAGTCAATCCTTAGTAGAATGTAGTGAAGAGAAAAAGCTGCTAAATATTCCGATATCCGATTAGTGTGCAATGACAGTAATTCATTAGGAACAGCACTACACTGTCAAAATGTGTGCCCTCAGCAACTAATTACACAATTTACAGGGAACGTAGGACAGACGTATTCTATTTGAGCCAGCCAGAGGCAAGTACCCACCCAGTAGGACTGCACAATTAATCGATTTTTAATCGTGATCACGGTTTGGGCAACCGATGGACAGGGGATTCATGTGAGAGCGAGTAAGAGTGAGTGACAACAGAGGTTAAAAGGTAGATCAGCCAGTAGCTCTAGAAAATATTTAAAAAAATAAACGCATTATTACATCGATGCCCTCCCCTCTCGCAGAGTTACCTACAAGTTACCAACACAGGCACACATTTTTTACCCGGAACACGACCGCACGCCTTGCCGTTCTCTAGGCACTACTGTTCGTTTCCCAAAACGCTCCCATCCATCCATACATTTTCTACCGCTTGTCCCTTTCAGAGTCGCGGGGGGTGCTGGGGCCTATCCCGCGCGGATAAAACAGCAAACACCACAACGAGTTGCACGGCAAAGCGAGGCTGTGCACATCTAGACAAATTTTGCAGTTGCGGATACACTTCCCTTCTTTACTAAAACGCCGTCGTTTGCACGCGATGTAAAGCCGATTGCTAACAAAGCGAGCCGCCCGCCACCAGCACAAGGCCTCGACACACAGCTACAAAAGCGGGAGTGCCCAAATTACAGATGACCATAACAACCGTGCACCAAGGGACCCCGTATCCATCCACCTCTCAAAGACACGCCAAAATAACGGACGTAATAATGTTTTATTTGGGTAAAAACATATGTCCTATGTATACTGTGAGCAGACAATGAATGCGTTCCTTTCTATGTGCCTTTTGTGTATAATCTTATTTTTTACTTGTTTGCACTTTATGATCGCACTTTGCAATGGCATATTTCTTTAAGTTAGCCCGTTGTCTTTTGTACATCTTAATTTATTAACACAATATTTTTATAGTTTCATTTTGAAAAGAAAGCCACATTTACATACTATTTCTTTAAAATAAAAAGTACAGTAAAATATGTCTTAATTAACAATATATCATTGTGATTAATAATCATGATTTCAATAATTGTGATTAATATTTTGGCCATAATTGTGCAGCCCGAACACCCAGTACAAAGACCGAAAATACAAAACCAGGCGCTGTAAATTTGAGAATGATGGAAATTGTTATGTAATTTATTTTGCAAAGAAATATAATCTACACTTTTAATCATGACCCAAGGGGAGGCTAATAAATACTACAGGTGTTTCAATAACAATTTTACCTGATTTGGGTATGTCCATCCCTCTTTTTTTGTAGAAGTTACACATTTGTTCTTTTTCAGCTGCAATTCAAAAATGTTTGTCAGAAACTACAATAATAAAACACTTTTTTTGATAAGATTATGATTTTTCTGTAATAACGACACTTACATGCCTCCAGAAAAGGAACCATTTTGTAAACAAGATCCTGGAGTTGTCTGTCGAGCCTGTCGGAAGAAAACAATAAATAGACGGACAAAAGAATACAAAGCTTTTCATACAATTTAAGTTTTAATTTAACAAAAAATACCTGATATTGTAAAGCGGTTGTGTTTCGTGGACTACAATTTCACATGTTGGACACCTGTTGGTGGAGAAAAAATGCTTCACGATGCAACTTTTACAAACTGGGGAAAGACAAAATAAAACAACTAAATAAGACACAGATGCGACGTATGAATAGACTTAGCAAAGTTAATTTTACATGACCTGAATCGTAGTTTGAGTGTAGATATTTCTTGATATACTTACAGGTGTGTAAGCACTCTGTTACAGTGGTGGCATCAATAAGGAAGCCAAAGCATAGGGCACATCGGATGTATGGGTAGAACTGACTGAGGGAGATCTGAGGCTGTTGATAACAAAATGAAAACAATATCAAACCCATGGTAGTTTCCAAAATACTTCATTATTCCCCCCCTTTAAAAATATTTGACATCACATCACCCAGATACACTTGTTCAAATCAAAATCTAAATCTTGTTTTATCACGGTAGTATAGAACCCAGTCTAGTCAAATGGTTGTGTAAATTAAAATACCAAGTAAATGCATTAACAAAAAAATGAAAATGGACAAAATAAATTTGCAATTAAATTGCAGAGAGCTACTATTTTTTTGTTTTATTTATTTATATAGTTTATTTTAATCGAAACAAAGAGAATGCGGTTGTTTTTGCCAGAACATTAACAAAAGGTTATCTCAGGCTTCGTACACCTTTTCCATGGCCAAATTCAAGCACTTTTTAAGGACTTTCAAGATCAATTTTCCAGTTTTTCCAGTACTCTTCAAAAGGCAAAAACCAGTGTGAATCAATTCATAGCCATGTTGTTTGAGGTCACTAAATGCTGTCTGTAGGAAAAATTCGGAAAATCTGATAAAACCTATGCCTAACATTGAACCAGCAGTTATCATTAACTGAATGGGGCATAGAGAATTAAGCAGTGTTTCTGTAGACTATGCATGGTGTTTGCAAACATTGTTTACTTGTTTGTTTGTATCCTCATCATTCCTTACAAGAAATAACATTAATTATTATTGTTTACTTGTATCATAATTCATACATTTCATACACCATGTACATTAAACCGACAACCTCCCGGCATGATGGACCGATGCACCACTGTTCTCTTGGGGGCGACACAGAGCTGTATATACGGCTTTGGCATGACAACAACCTAATGTAAGGGCTCGTGCAAAGCCAACAGATCAAGCGTGTAGCTTTCATTTTTAAGGAAACTTATTTTATTTTTTCCATTTTATAATTACGGTAGCCTATTGAGTCAGACTGCTGAGAAATTTGATGAACATTTCCAAGCATTTACAAGCACTTCACCCAAAATTCAAGCATTTTCCAAACCTTGAAAACACAACATTAAAATCCAAGCATTTTTGAGGTTTTTAAGCACCCGTTCGAACCCTGTTATCTGCAACACACATTTTATTAAAAAATAAACAAAGATTTCATCAATGTTATGCATCTTGTATTTCAGTATGTATTTCCTCAAAATACAGAGTTTGAGAAAATATTATTTGACTCAAATCAGCTGGCGAGCTACCGGTTGGAGACACCTAGTCTAAAGGCTATGTTTCCACACTTAACTTCAACTGCATGTTTTATAAGCAAGCTTCTTATTGCACTGCCAATTTTCCTTGCTAAGAGCAGTTAGAGTTAAACAGCACACCGTTCTTATCCTTAGTTTAAAAGAAAAAACACAGTAGTTTTACATTTAAGCTTTAAAGAGTACAACAAAAAAATACCTCGACGTCGCTGCTCGTACAGCCGTCATGTCTGCGGACGCCGCATGGAGGCGATGACATTCTCGAAAGCACACTGGCGTGTGGGCAAGTATACTTCGTTCGCAACTATAGGTTTGAGATATCATTTAAGGTGAAATTAAGTTGCTTAATAGTCAATTGTGAGCTTTAAACAAGGTTTTGGTCAACTCGTGTCCTCGCGCGTGGTTATCTGGCTAGCGTTAGCTTGCTGTTTGTTGTGAGCGCTCCAAATACTGCCACTTGCATGTGGGCTGTAGCTGTAGCTTGATCGCAGACGCTACGTCAGGTTGACATAATCATGCGACGTTAACGAAATACTAAAAAAGAGTGTAAGAAAGTCGCGGAGTAACTTTTAACTTCTTAAACGACTCGACCAACTTCCTCGTTTGCTCGTGTTTACCCGCCAGTCAGAAGTGACTACTTCCGGTCTGAACTTTTCACAATAATACCTTAATTACTGTATATCCGTTGAGTCTGAGGGTAAAATGAGTTGAAATCACGTGACCCATAGGCTCATCCGGGCACTTCTAGGTTTCAGGCGATGGTCCGGAGCCCCATTAGGCAGCTGTTTATTTCCCAGAATCCGTGCAGATTTGGGCGTATTTTGAAAGGTTTAGATGCACAAAATAAAAGCATCATGAAATAAATATTTAAAATGGGATGGAGTGGATTTTTACACTCTTAAGGAAAATATATTTTCAAAAGATTTAAACCATTTATAATGTGTTGGCCCTGTGATGAGGTGGCGACTTGTCCAAGGTGTGCACCGCCTTCCGCCCGAATGCAGCTGAGATAGGCTCCAGCACCCCCCGCGACCCCGAACGGGACAAGCGGTAGAAAATGGATGGATGGATAATCACCAAGAGGGCATGCTTGCTACCACCTCACTTCATTTGATACTGAAGTGTATTTAGAGAAGAAACGATTGGAGGCACGCCATCTCTTTACATTAATTAAACATTAATCCATGAAAGACAAAGTTGGACTTATACGTGCATTGGTGGGTATTTGATCGACATAATGAGTGCCGTGCTGCTGTGATCATGACGCTCATGAGAAAAAGATACATTTGTTTGCAGTTGATTTCCTGCTTCAAAGATTAGTCTCATCTACAATTCATGTCTGCAGACTTTTTTTATGGTGAAGGTTATATTTTGTCTTATTATTTAGCTATATATGTCTCTGTTGTTCAGCAATGTTTGCTAGTGATATCACGATTCAGTATATGCTGTTGAGCCTACAAAAGATTTATTCATCTATTTTATTAATAGTAAGGATATTTTCCATCCATCCATCCATCTTCTTCCGCTTATCCGAGATCGGGTCGCGGGGGCAGCAGCCTAAGCAGGGAAGCCCAGACTTCCCTCTCCCCAGCCACTTCGTCCAGCTCTTTCTGTGGGACCCCGAGGCGTTCCCAGGCCAGCCGAGAGACATAGTCTTCCCAACGTGTCCTGGGTCTTCCCCGCGGCCTCCTACCGGTCGGACGTGCCCTAAACACCTCCCTAGGGAGGCGTTCGGGTGGCATCCTGACCAAATGCCCGAACCACCTCATCTGGCTCCTCTCGATGTGGAGGAGCAGCGGCTTTACTTTGAGCTTCCCCCGGATGGCAGAGCTTCTCACCCTATCTCTAAGGGAGAGCCCCGCCACCCGGCGGAGGAAAGTCATTTCGGCCGGTTGTACCCGTGATCTTGTCCTTTCGGTCATAACCCAAAGCTCATGACCATAGGTGAGGATGGGAACGTAGATCGACCGGTAAATTGAGAGCTTTGCCTTCCGGCTCAGCTCCTTCTTCACCACAACGGATCGATACAGCGTCCGCATTACTGAAGACGCCGCACCGATCCGCCTGTCAATCTCACGATCCATTCTTCCCTCACTCGTGAACAAGACTCCGAGGTACTTGAACTCCTCCACTTGGGACAAGATCTCCTCCCCAACCCGGAGATGGCACTCCACCCTTTTCCGGGCGAGAACCATGGACTCGGACTTGGAGGTGCTGATTCTCATCCCAGTCGCTTCACACTCAGCTGCGAACCGATCCAGTGA
This sequence comes from Nerophis lumbriciformis, assembly GCF_033978685.3. Lineage (NCBI taxonomy): Eukaryota > Metazoa > Chordata > Actinopteri > Syngnathiformes > Syngnathidae > Nerophis > Nerophis lumbriciformis. The sequence continues at coordinate 43,284,980 of NC_084549.2, read as the reverse complement.
GAGCTGAAGATCCTGGCCAGATGAAGCCATCAGGACCACATCATCTGCAAAAAGCAGAGACCTAATCCTGCAACCACCAAACCAGATACCCTCAACGCCTTGACGGCGCCTAGAAATTCTGTCCATAAAAGTTATGAACAGAATCGGTGACAATGGGCAGCCTTGGCGGAGTCCAACCCTCACTGAAAACGTGTCCGACTTACAATGCGGACCAAGCTCTGGCACTGATCATGCAGGGAGCGGACTGCCACAATCAGACAGTCCGATACCCCATACTCTCTGAGCACTTCCCACATGTAAACTGGTTGGGCAAACTCCCATGCACCCTCAAAGACCCTGCCGAGAGTATAGAGCTGGTCCACAGTTCCACGACCAGGACGAAAACCACACTGTTCCTCCTGAATCCGAGGTTCGACTATCCGTCGTAGCCTCCTCTCCAGTACACCCGAATAGACCTTACCGGGAAGGCTGAGGAGTGTGATCCCACGATAGTTAGAACACACCCTCCGGTTCCCCTTCTTAAAGAGAGGAACCACCACCCCGGTCTGCCAATCCAGAGGTACCTCCCCCGATGTCCACGCGATGCTGCAGAGTCTTGTCAACCAAGACAGCCCCACAGCATCCAGAGCCCTAAGGAACTCCGGTCGGATCTCATCCACCCCCGGGGTCTTACCACTGAGGAGCTTTTTAACTACCTCAGCAACCTCAGCCCCAGAAATAGGAGAGCCCACCACAGACTCCCCAGGCACTGCTTCCTCATAGGAAGACGTGTTGGTGGGATTGAGGAGGTCTTCGAAGTATTCCCTCCACCGATTCACAACATCCGCAGTCGAGGTCAGCAGAACACCATCCTCGCCATACACGGTGTTGATAGTGCACTGCTTCCCCTTCCTGAGGCGGCGGATGGTGGTCCAGAATTGCTTCGAAGCCGCCCGGAAGTCGTTTTCCATGGCTGCCCCGAACTCCTCCCATGTCCGAGTTTTTGCCTCTGCGACCGCTGAAGCCGCACACCGCTTGGCCTGTCGGTACCTGTCCGCTGCCTCAGGAGTCCTATGAGCCAAAAGAACCCGATAGGAGTCCTTCTTCAACTTGACGGCATCCCTCACCGCCGGTGTCCACCAATGGGTTCTAGGATTACCGCCACGACAAGCACCAACTACCTTGCGGCCACAGCTCCAATCGTCCGCCTCGACAATAGAGGCGCGGAACATGGTCCATTCGGACTCAATGTCCAGCACCTCCCTCGTGACATGTTCAAAGTTCTTCCGGAGGTGGGAATTGAAACTCTCTCTGACAGGAGACTCTGCCAGACGTTCCCAGCAAACCCTCACAATGCGTTTGGGCCTGCCAGGTCTGTCCGGCATCCTCCCCCACCAACGCAGCCAACTCACCACCAAGTGGTGATCGGTAGAAAGCTCCGCCCTCTTTTCACCTGAGTGTCCAAAACATGAGGCCGCAAATCCGATGACACAACTACAAAGTCGATCATGGAACTGCGGCCTAGGGTGTCCTGGTGCCAAGTGCACATATGGACACCCTTATGTTTGAACATGGTGTTCGTTATGGACAATCTGTGACGGGCACAAAAGTCCAATAACAAAACACCGCTCGGGTTCAGATCCGGGCAGCCATTCTTCCCAATCACGCCTCTCCAGGTTTCACTGTCGCTGCCAACATGAGCATTGAAGTCCCCCAGTAGAACGAGGGAATCACCCGGGGGAGCACTCTCAAGTACTCCCTCGAGCGAATACAAAAAGGGTGGGTACTCTGAGCTGCGGTTTGGCGTGTAAGCGCAAACCACAGTCAGGAAGCTACCCTCTCGTCCACCGGGTTGAACTCCAATGTGCAGGCTCTGAGCCGGGGGGAAACAAGAATTGCCACCCCAGCCCGTTGCCTCTCACTGCCGGCAACGCCAGAGTGGAAGAGAGTCCAGCCCCTCTTGAGAGAACTGGTTCCAGAGCCCTTGCTGTGCGTCGAAGTGAGTCCGACTATTTCTAGCCGGAACTTCGGATATTTTCTTGATTCTTGATTTTTTATTTTTTTATTTTTTTATCTTCTTGATTCTAAAAAATATCACCAAAGACGCTATAATGTGGTCATCGAATAAAGCACTTGGCTTTCCTGCACAACAACTAAGCTTTTAGTTTCTGCTATTAAAATGGACAAGGAAAATACAGTGTATTTGACCAACAATCACAATATTTATTACTAGACGTAAAGGGGAACTGCATTTTTTTGGGAATTTTGCCTATAGTTCACAATCATGACGACAGATGGATTTTTAAAAATGTATTCCAAATTTTAAATAAACGTAAATAAAAGTCAGCGTATAGCGGAGCCAATGGGAGCTCCAATATCCCGCCCATAAAATCCAATAATTAACCATTCATAAAGCGGCAACGATACTCAGTTTACATTTCGTGACTTGAATATTAACCGAGTATTAGTGAAATTGTTATTATAAGCGCTAATACTGACAAACTATAGTGGCAACGTAATCACTTCGGTGTGTCCCTATGTTGTCATCATTGAGTTGTCTGCTGTTTCCTCGCTTCCCTGCTCCCTGTAAGTTTATTGTAGATCATAAATCATTCATCTCACCTGGACATTAGGCGTCTGAGTAGGTAATCTGACATGTTGGGACACTTTGCCGGCAAATTTAGGACCTTGAACTGGCGAGAACGACACAAAAAGCTCCTTGCCCACCCCACTCCACCCCCGTTTCTTCGTGAGGAATATGAGACATTTTTCACCTAAAAGGGAATATATGAACATCCCAGCAGTCGGCATCCTAATGACAGCTGACATTGCACAGTAAGTGATGTTTTATTATGTTATGTTTGTTGACTCTCATAAAGTCTGCAGTGAGCAGAAATCAGTGATGCAAAACAAAAAAGCAAATGTAATGCGTTTTTTGAAATTATGCTTCAAATAATCAAAATACGTAAATATTAGATGTTATTATAGATGTGCCTGTGACTTCATTACATATATACGTACATCATATATATAAAACCCTAATGGAGATGTTTGGATGTTTTTTATGGGCTCAAATGGCAGAATTGAACGGCTCCATTGTAAGCTGGCTGTTGATTGCATTTATTTAATATTTAGAATGTATTTAAAAACAAATCCATTTATCGTCATGTCTTTCATAATGGTTGTGAACAATCGGCAAAATTCCCAAAAAGTGCAGTTCCCCTTTAACATGAGGTTAGTTTTTGCACAAGCAGTTCTTCATAGTTATATTTAGGCATAGCAACCACAAAAAACACAATCTAATGTGATCCCTTGTCCTTTTGTTATTTTTAGTTCTGCTATCAACCACAACTAATATACTAGAGAATAAACGTGATTGCATCAAAGAAAGTTTCTCAAACAAATCAAATGTTGAAATATACATTTTACAAAGTGATCGTTGCAAACACTAGCATGATCCGATTGTAGTCCACAAGCTGATAAAAGTGATATTTTTGAGAGCTATTTCCTTTGACGCACTGTTGCTTTTTCCTGTCTTTATTATTACCTTTATTTTTCGGGACTCTATAAAAGCTCTTTCCTATCTCTCTATTTCAATGATTGGAAGACCCAAGAACAGAATAGCAATATGGCATTTTCTGCTTCAACTCTGCATTCACTCTCACTTGTTTTAATGCTACGCTCAAGCTGCTTGACCATCATGTGAATTAAGACACAAAGAAGAAAAACGGATGACGTGTAATGCAACCCACCTATGAACTTTGTTAAGTTTAAAGACACAGACAATCAGTTAATGCTTGGTTCCTGCTTCTATTGATTCAACATTTTATCTTATTAAAATGGCTGTTTGCAACACTTATGCAGCTGCCTCGAGGGCACTAGCTTTTTTCAAAAATAACGAGTTAACACGTGTGATTAATCACAAAAAAGTCAATCATAGTAATCACCAATACATGCAGATTAATCATGCAATTTATTTTGACTGCACATGCTAAGGCTCGGCGATACAGCTGTAAACTGTATTGGTCGATATCGATAATAATAATAATACTACATTTCATTTGTAAAGCACTTTAGATATGTCAATCTCAAAGTGCTACAGAGTTTAAAAGGGTACAATAGTAGTTAAAAACACATAAAACATATTTAAAAAAAAGCAAAATTAGCAGTAGGCTTTTCTAAAAAGATTAGTCTTAAGGCTCTTTTTAAAAGCAGCTGTAGTCTGTGGGGCCATTTAGGTGCTCAGGAAGTGCGTTCCATAGTCCTGGGGCAGCAGGAGAGAAAACCCTATCGCCCATGGTGCAGAGCTTAGTCCTTGGTGTTACGAGGGTGTGTGGATGTTGACCGGAGGATGCGTGAGTTAAGGCTGCAGCTAACGATTATTTTTCTATCGATTAATCTATAGATTATTTTTTCGATTAATCGGTTAATCTATAGATTATTTTTTTCGATTAATCTATAGATTATTTTTCCTTTTACCGATTATTTTTTAATTTAAAATGAAGATGAAAAAATAAATGTAGGCCAGTTTTTTCAAAAGGCATGGCTTTTATTTACAAAAAAAAAAGTATGGCCACTCAGTCAACATTGACAACAACATGACAAAATATTCTGTAACAATGTAAACATTTAAAACTTTAACATTTAACAAAATTAAAAGTAGCTTATTTGCTTTTTAATGTGCAAATATAAAAGTAAACATCCAGTGCAAATCTTAATATTCTGCAATAGTATAAGCATTTCTAAAGTAAAAGTATTGCTTATTTTGCTATAAAATGTGCAAAAATAAAGATAAACATCCAATTCAAAAAAGTGCAAAACTGAAATATTCTGTAACAACAGTGTAAACATTTCAACAAAAGTAAAAGCATTGCTTATTTGCTAAAATGTGCAAAAATAAAGATAAACATCCAATACAAAAAAGTGCAAAACTAAATATTCTGTAACAACAGTGTAAACATTTCAACAAAAGTAAAACTTTTGCTTATTTTGCTTAATAACACAACAATGATAGTATGATTAAAGTGAAAGTTAATTGTTCGTTTGTACATAGTATACGTAACTGTTAATGTTGTAAAAGGTATTTGCACAACTAATTAACGTTAGCGTTAAAGAGGAGCGCGTCTTTGTAAACACTGAACAGGCACGCCAAACTCTCCTCTCAGAGCGAAACGGTGCTTTAGTTTATGAATTTACAACGCAGATACAAATGACACATTCATGTTTTTGTGTAATGATGACAACGTATACTCACGCGGACGATTGACTAGTTGATGGTGATGGCAAGAACGCTGCCGTTGTGCTGCTATGATAGGCCATTTCCGCTCGACACAGTGTGCATACAACAACATTATTAGCAGAGGTGGGTAGAGTAGCCAGAAATTGTACTCAAGTAAGAGTACTGTTACTTTAGAGATTTATTACTCAAGTAAAAGTAAGGAGTAGTCACCCAAATATTTACCTGAGTAAAAGTAAAAAGTATGTTGTGAAAAAACTACTCAAGTACTGAGTAACATACACACACATATCATATATATATATATATATATATATATATATATATATATATATATATATATATATATATATATATATATATATATATATATATACATACATTGATATATACAGTATATAATTTATATTTATTTATTTTGCCGTTTTTGTTTACATGTTAAAGGTGTTTTAATAATTATACATGCATGTTTAACATATAGATTCCTTTCTTTCATGAAGACAAGAATATAAGTTGGTGTATTACCTGATTCTGATGACTTGCATTGATTGCAATCAGACAGTAGTGCTGGTAACGTCCACGTTTTCAGATGGAGGAGAAAAAAAGTTCCTCCTTTCTGTCTAATACCACATGAAAGTGGTTGTTTTTTGGCATCTTATTTGTCCACCTTCCATATTCGTTTTTATACCCTTTACAAGAAATACATTGGCGGCAAACTCCGTAGCTTGCTAGCTTGTTTGCGCTGGCTTTCGGAGACTCTTGTTTTGAAAGCGCAGGCGCGATGGAGCGGGACTTTTATTGTGAAGACAGGAACTGTGCAGTCAGTCTTTAGGCTTTTGACGGGGTGTACGGTTGAAATACGGTCTTTTTTCCTTCACACTTTTGATTGATTGATTAATTGGAACTTTTATTAGTAGATTGCACAGTACAGTGCATATTCCGTACAATTGACCACTAAATGGTAACACCCGAATAACTTGTTTCAACTTGTTTAAGTCAGGTCATGTGACCCCTGGCTCTGTTTGATTGGTCCAACGTCACCAGTGACTGCATCTGATTGGTGGAACGAAGTGAAACGTCACCAGTAAGGCAGGCACTTTGAAGGTCTGTCTGACAGACCAAAACAAACAAAGCGTGCATTAACAGATCGATAAAAATTAGTAGCGAGCTGAATGTAGATAAAAGTAGCGGAGTAAAAGTAGCGGAGTAAAAGTAGCGTTTCTTCTTAGGCCGTTTATTGAAATACTCCCACACTTTTGACGACTTTTGGCGTGTTTTTTTCCCCTTGCTCGCACCGCTCGCATGGTCTGCTTTGCGCTCCGCCATGACGGTAGTGTGACGTAAATATGCGACGCGTCGACGAACAAAAACGTCCTCGGCGTATTTACGTAACCGATGACGTCGACTACGTCGACGCGTCGTTTCAGCCCTAGCGTGAGTGTACTGGGGGGTGAGGAGCTTCTAGAGGTAAGGGGGGCAGATCCGTGGATGCACTGATGGGTGAGGAGGGAGACATTATACTCAATTTTGAGTTTGACGGGGAGCCAGTGAAGGGATTTGAGGATGGGGGTGATGTGTTCGTGTTTGTGCACCCTCATCAGGATCCCGGCAGCGCTGTTTTGAATATACTGGAGCTTCTGGATGCTCTTGCCAGGGATAATTATTTGTATTTTTTATGTCCTATGGTAAATATGGATGGATGGATGGATATAACTTTATTGTCATTGCACAAGTACAACAAAATTTTGTTTTCAGCACAAACCTGTTCAAGATTAGACAAGCAAACATTGTATAGGGTTACAGAACAAGAACGTGGAAGGGTCGCCACAAGGCGCCCCGTAAAAGATAGGAAAAAGTTAGACGCTTGGGGAGGATGAGTAAAAAAAAATTCTATCTCCGACTGGGCTCCTAAGGAGGCCCAGTCTGGAGTGGGAAAAACACTCCATTACAAAGTACGTATACATATCACAACATACAACTCGAGACTTGCAACAAAGGGGAAGGAGTGGGAGCTACGGAGACAGGCTGCTGTTATTCAAGCGCTGCCCAGCCGTCCATCACCCCTAAGGGATTCAAGCGTCGAAGTTGGGGATGGAGGTGGGTTATGTGTGTGTGGCGTATATTTTTGTGGTGTGCGTAAGCCTGCAGCGTGTCACTGTTCCACAAACTTGGTGTTCTTGCAGCAGCCAGTCAGTCCAAAGTCTGTGTGTCCATGAGAGACAAGAAGGGAGTTTGTTGTGTCTTCGCCGCACTGTCCTTCAGGAGAGTCTCAAAGGCAGGGAAACCATCCAAATTAAAATGATTTGTTTGCGAGCGAAAATGAAATTTGATTTTCACTCTTAATTGCCTATCACACTGGTGGTGGTGGTCGGAGGGGCCGTAGGCGCAAACTGGCAGCCACGCTTTCGTCAGTCTACCCCAGGGCAGCTGTGGCTACGAAAGTAGCTTACCACCCCCAGGTGTGAATGAATGATGGGTTCTCACTTCTCTGTGAAGCGCTTTGAGTGTCTAGAAAAGCGCTATATAAATCTAATCCATTCTTACTGGACTTCAAATTCATCCTGCAGGGCAGACGGTCCGGTGTTATCACAAGATTGTCCACAGTTCTGCCCACAACCTCCAATCATTTGTGGCAGCTTTGGGGTACTTTGAAGACTGCCACCAACTTCCAATTTGTCGACAAGCCAGAGCAACGCTTACTCCAATCAGCAGATGTCCTGATGTCATGATTCTGAATAGGTGGATATCTTCAGATCCTCGACTGCAAGAGTCGCAAGGCTCGCGGCACTCCTTGTTCTCCCAAGAGTCCGTCATGTGTCCAGCAACAACCGCTCCATCAAGACAGGCAGGTTCCCCAAAACCCAAGATCTTGTCAATTTCGTTGAGAGGCAAGTTAATTAGTTCCATTGTTTAGATTTGGAGAGCAGTGCAAAAAGAGGCAAAAAGAAAGTCAAGACAAAAGAACAAAGCAGGAGATATAAGGGAGAGGGAAAGGGATCGTCCGTGTCAGGCTTGTCCCTGACAGTTTGACTGTGTTTAAGTTTTTTCTCTGTGTTTGTCTGTTTTCTGTCCAGCACTTTTATTTTGTCTTTATTTCCTACTTGTCTCCCTGAGTGCTGTGTCCCCTCAGCTGTGGCTGATTGGCACCTGGCCACACCTGGTGTCAATCAGCCAGCTGCTATTTATACCTGCCCTACCCTCCAGTCACTGCTGGATCATTGTCGTTCCTACCTGTCGTGTCGTTGTTCTTAATACTTGTCGTTGTAGCTCTGTCTACTTTTGGTTTCACTCTGCTCATGTCCTAGTTCCTTCGTGTCACAGTAAGTGTTTTTGGTTTCTTGTCCACAGTTAGCCTCTGTGCTATTTTAGTTCATAGCCAAGTTTGTTCTACGCCTTGTGCGCACCTTTTGTTACCTTTTCGTTTGTTGTTTTGCCTTAGTGTTTAATTAAATCATGTTTTCTTGCACAACGCCTTCCGCCTTCTCTGCATCTTGGGGTTCGTCACCTACAAACTCTGACAGTCCGCCCTCGATGAGAGCCAGTGAGAGAGATATGTACCTCCAAAAAAGGGGGGTCAGCGGGGAATGCGGGGGATTGTTTTATGACCGGAAGTGAGGGGGTTTATGACCCCCAGGAAGTGGGCGTGGCTTCCGCGTACCTCTAGAATAGGGGGGTCAGCGAGGGATTGATTTATGACCCCAGAAAGTAGGCATGGCCTAAACTGGAAACAGGAAGTATACATCATTTGGCCATTTGAATTTGATAGTTTTTTCAAGCTGTCAAAAAAAAAGCATTATTTAAAAAAAAAAAATTGTGCAGTATTAGTTTAAGCAGACTGTGTTTGTCTATTGTTGTGATGTGTTTGTCTATTGTTGTGATTTAGATGAAGAGCAGAACATATTTAATGTCCAATGATGGCAGGTGAGGCGGGCCTCACCTGCCATCATGGAAAGAAAAAAAATGTAAAAAGAAAAAAATATATATTCAATTGTTAAATGTATCCAGTGATTATACTATAAAGTTATTTTCCATTTAACTTCACCAGTTTTAGATTATTTTTATTCAAAATCGCAAAATTTTCACATTTGCCGTTCAAATACTGAGAAGAGACGGTGCGGTGAACAGCAGCCAGTCGAGGCACGTCACTCAGTGCCTCAACATGGATTGCGGACTCGGCTAACTGCTGGCCTGCTGTGCAGTGAGACCGTATTGCTATATGAACTATATTATACATTTCCATAGTTTAGTTAGCTGAGGTATATAATGTACAGTGTATTTTGTCAACAACTGTATGTGTGTAACGTATTTCTTGTGCTGAGCGATCATAAAACGGCTGCAAAAGACGCACTGGCTGAGGCTCGCCTCCTGCACCCCCGCCGTAGAATTTGCACCCCCTGACGGGAGTGTTATATCAACTAAAGCCCACACTTAAACTTTCCACGTGCAAGATTGAATCTATTTAAAAAAGTTATTTCATAAGAAGCCAAAAAGTGCAAAAACAATAATGTTCGTGTTGGAGGAGTTGTGAATGACTGCAGGGCCACAACATTAGGTACACCTGCAGACTGCAGGTGTACCTAATTCACAACTCCTCCAACACGAACATTATTGTTTTTGCACTTTTTGGCTTCTTATTAAATAACTTTTGTAACCTATTTTTATGGGCTTTCCTCTTTGTGATGTTAAGTTCCTGTTATGCGCTGTTATACAGTATGTGCCTTGAGCTCTTATTTTGAAGGCGCTAAGAGTGGAATTTTGACACGTTGGAGTGGAGCGGAAGTTTTTGAAAGAAGGTAAATAAAGTGGTCCTCGTGTAAACTGGAGCCTCCGTGTTTGTTATTTTGTAGTTTCATACAGTATAGGTGACATTTATAAACCCTTGATTACACTTTTTTAAATAGATTAAATCTTGCACGTGGAAAGTTGAAGTGAGGGCTTTAGTTGTTATAACACTCCCGTCAGGGGGTTCATTAACCCAGCACAACAGCGGCGCATTTATAACACTTATGGCGGCGCCCTGATGGCAGCGGCTTGCAGACGCTCTTGGAAGTGTAGAGCGATTTGGCAAAAATACCCGTCAATTCTGTCTATTTCATGGCTGGCTCACAGCGTGGACACTTCGTGATCAGATACGACCGACAGACGATTCTGGATGTGGATAGATCGGGCCGTTATAGGCTGAAAGATGCGGGTACTTTCGACCTCCTCGCTAGCATGGGGATACTTCGCCGGCTACATCCAGCGGCCTCTAAAGCAGGGGAGTTCAGTGCCAGCGAGGACCGTCAACGGAAGACACGTAAGCGGTGTGAGCGGAAGCAGAAGCGGGGATGCCGAGCGGGGCTAACAACAATGCGAAAGGCTAATCCTCAAAGAAGCGCTAGTCCGGGTGAGAAGTTTGTTAAAATAGAACTAGCCAGCGCCAGGCTGGATAATACCTGCACACATAGCAACAATTTTAGAACAATACACAACTCAAAAAAAGTTTTTTCTGTGTCAGAAGTAGACATGCACTCTACTGAGGTGGCAAGTTATGATGCGTTCGGTTTGTCACAACATCAAGCAAACAATCGGAAAATTCCCGTCATATCAATTCCTAGATATGGTCGAAATTATTTAAAGTGCACTACACATAATAAACACAACATTATTAATATTGCTACTACGGATAATTTCAACAAAAACTCCTCAAAACAGCCCACTACCTATAATATGGGCTTCTTAAACATAAGATCATTATCTTCCAAAACGCTATTAGTTAATGAGGTCATTAGAGACAATAATCTTGAGGTTATTGGTCTCGCCGAGACCTGGCTCAAACCAGACGATTTCTTTGCGCTGGGTGAGGCATCTCCTCCTGGCTATGCGGGAGCGCATATTGCCCGTCCCATTAAAAGGGGTGGGGGAGTTGCACTCATACACAATAAAAACTTTAATCTTACCCCGAACCTAAATAATAAATATAACTCGTTTGAGATGCTTACTATGAGGTTTGTCACACCGCTGCCTCTCCACCTGGCTGTTATCTACCGCCCCCCAGGACCCAATTCGGACTTCATCAGTGAATTTTCAGAGTTCGTTGCTGATTTAGTGACGCACGCCGACAATATAATCATAATGGGGGACTTTAATATCCATATGAATACCCCATCGGACCCTCAGTGCATGGCGCTCCAGACTAGCTGTGGTCTTACACAAATAATAAATGAACCTACGCATCGCAACGGAAATACGATAGATCTAGTGCTGGTCAGGGGTGTCACCACCTCCAAAGTTACGATACTCCCGTATACTAAAGTAATGTCCGATCATTACCTTATAAAATTTGAAGTTCTGACTCATTGTCAACAAACTAATAATAATAACTACTATAGCAGCCGCAACATTAATGCTGCCACAACGATGACTCTTGCTGGCCTACTGCCTTCGGTAATGGCACCATTCCCAAATTATGTCGGCTCTATTGATAACCTCACTAACAACTTTAACGACGCCCTGCGCGACACCATTGATAGTATAGCACTGCTAAAGCTTAAAAGAGCCCCTAAAAGGCGCACCCCATGGTTTACAGAAGAAACTAGAGCCCATAAATTATCATGTAGAAAGCTGGAACGCAAATGGCGCGCTACTAAACTTGAGGTTTTCCATCAAGCATGGAGTGATAGTTTAATAACTTATAAACACATGCTTACCCTAGCTAAAGCTAAATATTACTCAAATCTCATCCACCTCAACAAAAATGATCCGAAATTTTTGTTTAGTACAGTAGCATCGCTAACCCAACAAGGGACTCCTCCCAGTAGCTCCACCCACTCAGCAGATGATTTTATGAATTTCTTTAATATGAAAATTGAACTCATTAGAAAGGAGATTAAAGACAATGCATCGCAGCTACAACTGGGTTCTATTAACACAGATACGACTGTATCTACGAAGGATACCGCCCTCCAAAATAGTTTCTCTCTCTTTGATGAAATAACACTAGAGGAATTGTTAAGATGTGTCAATGGGACAAAACAAACAACATGTTTACTTGACCCATTTCCTGGGAAACTTATTAAGGAGCTTTTTGTATTATTAGGTCCATCAGTGCTAAATATTATAAACTTATCACTTTCCTCTGGCACTGTTCCACTAGCATTCAAAAAAGCGGTTATTCATCCTTTGCTCAAAAGACCTAACCTCGATCCTGACCTCATGGTAAACTACCGGCCGGTGTCCCACCTTCCGTTTATCTCGAAAATCCTCGAAGAAATTGTCGTACAGCAGCTAAATGAACACTTAATGTCTAACAATCTCTGTGAACCTTTTCAATCCGGTTTCAGGGCAAATCACTCTACGGAGACAGCCCTCGCAAAAATGACTAATGATCTACTGCTAACGATGGATTCTGATGCGTCATCTATGTTGCTGCTTCTTGATCTTAGCGCTGCTTTCGATACCGTCGATCATAACATTTTATTAGAGCGTATCAAAACACGTATTGGTATGTCAGACTTAGCCTTGTCGTGGTTTAACTCTTATCTTACTGACAGGATGCAGTGCGTCTCCCATAACAATGTGACCTCGGACTATGTTAAGGTAACGTGCGGAGTCCCCCAAGGTTCGGTTCTTGGCCCTGCACTCTTTAGTATTTACATGTTGCCGCTAGGCGACATCATACGCAAATACGGTGTTAGCTTTCATTGCTATGCTGATGACACCCAACTCTACATGCCCCTAAAGCTGACCAACACGCCGGATTGTAGTCAGCTGGAGGCGTGTCTTAATGAAATTAAACAATGGATGTCCGCTAACTTCTTGCAACTCAACACTAAGAAAACGGAAATGCTGATTATCGGTCCTGCTAAACACCGACATTTATTTGATAATACCACCTTAACATTTGACAACCAAACAATTACACAAAGCGACTCGGCAAAGAATCTGGGTATTATCTTCGACCCAACTCTCTCCTTTGAGTCACACATTAAGAGTGTTACTAAAACGGCCTTCTTTCATCTCCGTAATATCGCTAAAATTCATTCCATTTTGTCCACTAGCGACGCTGAGATCATTATTCATGCGTTCGTTACGTCTCGTCTCGATTACTGTAACGTATTATTTTCGGGTCTCCCTATGTCTAGCATTAAAAGATTACAGTTGGTACAAAATGCGGCTGCTAGACTTTTGACAAGAACAAGAAAGTTTGATCATATTACGCCTATACTGGCTCACCTGCACTGGCTTCCTGTGCACTTAAGATGCGACTTTAAGGTTTTACTACTTACGTATAAAATACTACACGGTCTAGCTCCAGCCTATCTTGCCGATTGTATTGTACCATATGTCCCGGCAAGAAATCTGCGTTCAAAGAACTCCGGCTTATTAGTGATTCCCAGAGCCCAAAAAAAGTCTGCGGGCTGTAGAGCGTTTTCTATTCGGGCTCCAGCACTATGGAATGCCCTCCCGGTAACAGTTAGAGATGCTACCTCAGTAGAAACATTTAAGTCCCATCTCAAAACTCATTTGTATACTCTAGCCTTTGAATAGCCCCCCTTTTTTTAGACCAGTTGATCTGCCGTTTCTTTTCTTTTCTCCTCTGCTCCCCCCTATCCCTTGTGGAAGGGGAGACACACAGATCCGATGGCCATGGATGGGGTGCTGGCTGTCCGGGGTCGGGACCCGGGGTGGACCGCTCGCCTGTATATCGGTTGGGAACATCTCTGCGCTGCTGACCCGTCTCCGCTCGGGATGGTTTCCTGCTGACCCCACTGTGGACTGGACTCTTACTGTTATGCTGGATCCACTATGGACTGGACTCTCACAATATTATGTTAGACCCACTCGACATCCATTGCATTCGGTCTCCCTAGAGGGGGGGGGGGTTACCCACATATGCGGTCCTCTCCAAGGTTTCTCATAGTCATTCACATCGACGTCCCACTGGGGTGAGTTTTTCCTTGCCCTTATGTGGGCTATACCGAGGAATGTCGTTGTGGCTTGTGCAGCCCTTTGAGACACTTGTGATTTAGGGCTATATAAATAAACATTGATTGATTGATTGATTGAAAGGTAAGACCATAATAACGTTTTTTTATTAAATGTGCTTTTTTGTGTGCTACAATTTGTATGTGTAAAGTTAAAGTTAAGTTAAAGTACCAATGATTGTCACACACACACTAGGTGTGGTGAAGTTTGTCCTCTGCATTTGACCCATCCCCTTGTTCACCCCCTGGGAGGTGAGGGGAGCAGTGGGCAGCAGCGGCGCCGCGCCCGGGAATCATTTTTGGTGATTTAACCCCCAATTCCAACCCTTGATGCTGAGTGCCAAGCAGGGAAGAATGCTGGTAAGAGCTTTTAAACATAACCCGTTAACTGCTGCCAATCAAATGGTGAATAAGATACTCTGTAGGGTTCATATGTTTGTAAATCTGACTGTGATGAAATCAGTGCCTCACCAGCCATCAACCTCACCGCACGTCACTGGTATATAAATATACATATACATATTTTAGGGATGTAACGATATTGTCACAGTATTAATGCCATGGTATTGTTTAGATATTGTCAAAACAAAAAGCCCATAGTGTGTAAAATGAAGTGGCAGGAATGTTATGCATAAACACACTTACTGTTATTACAACTTACTGTAACAAAAACATAATGCTCAAACAAGTATTTTTAAGTGCAAAGAATAGTGCAGGAAAATAGTGTTTCAATTAACTTTAGTCAAGTGTCTTTAATCTGACAATGTAAACATCCAGTGTAAAACAATAATGTTCAGTTTAATGTCTTTCAACTTTTAACTTCCTGAGAAGCATTTTCTTTTCCAGTGGACAGTTTTGTATTAGGAGAATGTTGATTCTCGGGAGGTTAACTGGCATCCATCCATCCATTTTCTACCACTTGTCCCTCTCTGTTCAGTGTTTTTTTTTTTTTGCATGTCCACACCCCAACATGAGGATTTATGCTAAAATGAAATAACTGCTAGTCTGCTCATTCATCAAACCTATGAGTGATCCCCAATATCTTATTTTCTCCTGTATCATTGTTGTATTCGTCATTAAACCAAAATGTGTCCGGTTCTCCGCTTTGTTAAAGTACCAATGATTGTCACACACACACTAGGTGTGGTGAATTTTGTCCTCTGCATTTGACCCATCCCCTTGATCACCCCCTGGGAGGTGAGGGGAGCAGTGGGCAGCAGCGGTGCCGCGCCCGGGAATAATTTTTGGTGATTTAACCCCCAATTCCAACCCTTGATGCTGAGTGTCAAGCAGGGAGGTAATGGGTCCCATTTTTATAGTCTTTGGTATGACTCAGCCGGGGTTTGAACTGACAACCTACCGATCTCAGGGCGGACACTCTAACCACTAGGCCACTGCCGCTTTGCTCGCTGGCATTGCGCAAGGGATCATGGGAGATGTACTTTATTTCTCAGACCAGCCTATTTAATTGAGCCAGAAAAAAATACATTTAAGGAAGTACTCCAAGTTTTGGTTTGATACCGTAACATACCACGGCATTTTTGCTCACTATTTGAAACTGAAATACTGCAATATTTACAATGTCATTACATCCCTAATATATACATACATATAGAGGAACTGTGCATCCGGAAAGTATTCACTGTGCTTCACTTTTTCGACATTTGGTTATGTTACAGCCTTTGTCCATCCATCCATCCATCCATTTCCCACCGCTTGTCCCAAAATGGAATAAAACATTTTTTTCCCCTCAAGATTCTAAACACAATACCCTATTAAGACAACGAAAACATTTTTTTACAGCTTTTTGAAAATGTGTTAAAAATAAAAACTAAGTATTCACAGCCTTCGCTTAATACTTTGTTGATGCACCTTTGGGAGTATTAATTACAGCCTCAAGTATTTTTTTTAAATCCAGGATGTCTGTGTACTTTGTTGCATTCATCTTTCCCTCTATCCTGACTAGTCTACCATTTTATGTCGCTGAAAAACATCCCCACAGCATGATGCTGCCACCACCATGCTTCACTGTAGAGATGGTATTGGCTTGGTGATGAGCGGTGCCGCGGTTCCACCAAAAATGACGTTTGGCATTTACGCCAAAGAGTTCAATGTTTGTCTCATCAGACCAGATAACTTTGTTCCTCATTATCTGAGAGTCTTTCGGGTGCGTTTAGCAAACTCCAGGTGGGCTGCCATGTGCTTTTTACCAATGAATGGCTTCTATCTGGCCACTCTACCATACAGACCTGATTGGTGGATTGCTGCAGAGATGGTTGTCCTTCAGTAAGGTTCTCCTCTTTCTAATGCTGTAGCTCTGACACAGTGATCATCGGGTTCTTGGCCACCTTCCTGACTAGGGCCCTTCTCCCCCAATCACTTAGTTTAGACGGCCAGCCAGCACGAGGAAGAATCCTGGTGGTTCCTAACTTCTTCCACTTCTTCTTTTGATCTTTTAGCACTCGATTGTCTATCATTATTTTCTCTATACTTCCCCACTTTCTTCACATTCTAGTCCTGTTTCCATGTCTTCCTCAAATATCTCACTACTATCCCTTTCCATCTCGATCCAGTCACAAATCAGATGATGCCTGACCACCAAAAGATTCAAGCGTAAATTGATACTCTCACCAATAGTAGCAAGGACAGCGCCCCACGTGTCGGGAACCATAAACCACCCCATACTCATCTTACAATAACAATGTCGCTACAGCCTGGTTAATATGCAGGTCATGCCATGTATATGGAGTATTCTCTTTAGGTCGTCCTCAGATGAGCCTTCCATCGTTGTCTCCAGTTATCCCGTATTGTTAGTAGTTAGAGGATGTTTTTCTAGAGTGTTTTATAGCTGAAATTGATGACTACCATTAGCTGCATTGTTAGCCGTATTTTGTTAACATTTGTTACGGATTAGAATGCACTGAAAAAATAAAGATATTTGTGTTCTTGTCTCACATAACTATTGTGATTGATAGGCTTTATTGCACTGCACATCTTTTCAAATCTGGCCTTTTAACTTAATATTTCTATACAATCTGGGATTTGTACTTTGTTTTCATTGCAGCCACAGTAGAAAAACTCATTTAACTGACATAGAATGTTGCAAATGGTAGTAGAATGGCATAAAACACACGCCGATCTTTCCTCATTTCCTACCGTAGTTATAGTGAATTTAAAGGTTATATATGCCTTGTCATACTCCCTGGTGTTTTTATTCTGAGTTTTTTCAACTTGAATACTAGAGTGTAGACACAAATAATAAAAATCTCCCCGACACCTCACCATGACCCCCCCCCCCCCCCCCCCCCAGGGAATCCCGACCCACTATTTGAGAAACACTATACATTATAGAGTCAAAAATCTGAGAGAGAAAATGAATATATACATACGATTACATACACACACACACTATATACAGATGCCAACTCATTTCCTATCATTCCCACATGCGCTGAAACCCAAACCAATCGATCACCACACTTTGAGTGCTTAAAATCATTTTCCAAAATTGCAGTGCCAATTTGTTTGAGACTGATTGTGTGTTCGTGCGCACATTCTACATACATGTGCGTGTGCACGAGACAGGTTTTTTGGTCAAAAGTGTTTAACTTTGAACAAGTTGCAAACAGCCCCATTGATGGTAAACGTCATATCTATATATCAGCTAGTCATTAAACTATCTGCCATGGTCAAGTATTTTTTTAAAGATGATATCTGGCACAGGTTGGTTGAGAACAGAATAAGTCAAAGGCCAGATATAGTATGTATCTCATATCATATATATATATATAACATACATCAATAAAATCAATTAGCATGGTAGGTGGGTGTGAATTTTGTCACAACAGGAATAGGTTTTCGTGTTTATGTTGCACACGGACCTCTTTGAGTGACGGATTGGAAGCCAGTGTTGACAGCCATCGACCAACATATGTCTGTTGGACACAGTGATTATTTAAAATGTTCACATTTTTGAGTGGATTATTATTGGCCTGTCGATTACTGGATCGCTTAGAGGACGGTCTGGTTGAAAAAGTGCGCCGTAGTGGCGGTCGTGAGTTAAGGGGTGTTCACCACAAACTGACACTAACTCTTACTAGAGTGTGTGACTAAGAGGAATTATCGTTGTGTGGTGTTGCTTCCTTATTTGTTATTATTCCAAGCTCATTATCATATACTCTTGCATAGTAGCGGCACTTGAACTGAATGTGATAGCGTGTCATAATGAAGAATGTCAGCTGGAAAAAAAAACTCCATTAGCAGTACTATTAGTCCAGAGTCGTAACGGTCATCCTGGACCGACCCAATTTGGAACCGGTACCAACAAATACCAGAACACAATATACATCCTTAGTCAACGGCAGAGGTGTGGACTCGAGTTACATGACTTGGACTCGAGTCAGACTCGAGTCATGAATTTGATGACTTTAGACTCGACTTGACAAAATGTAAAAAGACTTGCAACTCGACTTAGACTTTAACATCAATGACTTGTGACTTCACTTGGACTTGAGCCTTTTGAATTGACATGACTTGACATGACTTGCTACTTTCCCCAAAACCCAAAGATGAAAAAGTTATTCGGGAGCGCTCCGTATTTTTCATTGTGTACTTGTCTATCAGCGTTGCGTGTGTCAGCTGGTGTGGTCTCAGTACAACAGCCAATCAAATTAGATCTACTTTGTTTTCATCACACAGCATTCATCCAATCAAATTGCAGGACAACCAACGAAGAAGACATGTCCAAACCACACGCCAGTGAACAAAAAATGATACCTAAAATAATTTCGTTTGGGTATAAAAATTACGAGGTGGTCAACACAAAACGGTTTGCAGTATGCAACACCTGCGGTTCGAAAATTACTGATGGAGAGGCAACAACTTCTAACTTTGTCCGGCATTTGAAGTTGCACAAAGAACGGTAAGTTTTGAATGTAAGATAACGTTTATTGGCTAAGTAACGTGACTTTTATTTGCTGTGTAGTTAAATCAGTGAGGCTGTAAACTCACTGCTAACGTTATAACGTTATTGCAAACACGGGAATCTGTTGCAGTTCACTACCTTATTCATACTTTTTGTTCAGTGATTTTTTTTAAGCAGGGTTACTTTAGTCAATATATCACACGTAACGTTAGACGGCGGTCAGCAGCACCGCGTATTTTAGCCACCTAAAAAAAGACAAAAATAGTAAAATAAAGGTCAGTTAAAATGTATACTATATTATGAATATCTGTACCGTTTTAGCTAGCTTTCTGACATACTGTTGGTTGTTTACCTCAGTGGTCCCCAACCACCGGGCCACGGCCCGGTACTGGTCCGTGGATCGATTGGTATCGGGCCGCACAAGAAATAATTTTTTTTTTTTTTTTTTTTAAATTAAATCAACATAAAAAACACAAGATACATTTACAAGTAGTGCACCAACCCAAAACAACTCTCTCCCCCCTTTTGTTCTGGGCATTGAACAAGAAGACTCTTCCTTCACTGTTCCGAGTGGCCATGAGAGTCTTGGCAGTGCCTGCCTCCAGTGCTCCAGTGGAGCGAGTTTTCAGCCATGGTGGCATCATACTACGCCCCCATCGTGCACAAATGACTGACAGACTCTTGGCTAATTTGGTCTTTTGCAAATGCAATGCAGCATAGGGCCCTGACATATAAAAAGTACAACTTTTTTGTTATGTTCACGTATATGTCATGTTTTTTCAATGTTAACACTTTTGTACAAATAAGTACATTTGCACTTTATTTTTCAATGTGTTTGTTCTGTAAAGGAATGAGTTAATGTTTAAAATGACTGGTTAATAGTGCTATTATAAAGTGCAATGTCAGCACAATTTTATTTCCTGCAATTTAAAATGCACTTGTTTTAATAAATAAATACAGCGTTTGAAAAGCATACACAATCTGTGTTAATATATTAGTCTGTGGTTAAAAGGACTTGAAAGGACTCGAAACTCAAAATGCAGGACTTAGGACTTGACTTGAGACTTTCCAGTCTTGACTTTGGACTTGACTCGAGTCTTGCCTGTCTTGACTCGGGACTTGACTCGGACTTGAGGGCAAAGACTTGAGACTTACTTGTGACTTGCAAAACAATGACTTGGTCCCACCTCTGGTCAACGGTGCACTGGAGTTTTCTTATTAGTCTTCCAAAGTGCTTGGTACTATTGTCTATTTGCTTTAGAAAAAAAAACTCTGAAAGTATGAACAAAATGGCTTTTGTACAACATTTTTTACTCCACAATTATAAACAATTGCTAAAGAGTACACTCACATTCCAAAAAGTCCTCCTTCCACATGAAGTTTTCCCTTATAAAAACGCTACTAAACTACAATTTGTGGTACAGTTGAAGTTACAGATGTCAGGTTGAGCGCATCATGGTCTTTTTTATTAGACCTCTAAAAGACCCTGTGGCTGCTCGGGAGCTTGTGAGGGCTCAGGCTGGAGGCGGCATATTGGCTTGTTGCACATGGGACAGACACTACGAATCTCCAACCATTTGAGAAGACACCTGAGAAAAAAAGAGGAGTAGTCAAATATCATGTATAACTATGTTGGAAGATACCATTAGAATGAAAAGTTTTGACAATTAAAACACTAAACTAATTCAGTTTTACATCGTCTACAACAGTGGTTCTCAAATGGGGGTACGCGTACCCCTGGGGGTACTTAAAGGTATGCTAAGGGATATGTGAGATTTTTTTTAAATCTTCTAGAAATAGCAACAATTCAAAAATCCTTTATAAATATATTTATTGAATAATACTTCAACAAAATATGAATGTAAGTTCATAAACTCAGTGAAGCACAAGCTCAGGTTTCTCACTAAAATGTCTGTCAAAAAGAACTGTGAAAAGAAATGCAACAATGCAATATTCAGTGTTGACAGCTAGATTTTTTGGGGACATGTTCCATACATATTGATGTTAAAGATTTCTTTTTTGTGAAGAAATGTTTAGAATTAAGTTCATAAATCCAGATGGATCTCTATTACAATCCCCAAAGAGGGCACTTTAAGTTGATGATTACTTCCATGTGTAGAAATCTTTATTTATAATTGAATCACTTGTTTATTTTTCAACAAGTTTTTAGTTATTTTTATATCTTTTTTTCCAAATAGTTCAAGAAAGACCACTACAAATGAGCACTATTTTGCACTGTTATACAATTTAATAAATCAGAAACTGATGACATAGTGCTGTATTTTACATCTTTATCTCTTTTTTTCAACCAAAAATGCTTTTCTCTGATTAGGGGGTACTTGAATTAAAAAAATGTTCACAGGGGGTACATCACTGAAAAAAGGTTGAGAACCACTGCTCTACAAGACAACAATGTGAACGTTGGTCCAATAGATAGTGGTGTTCTCTGTGCTCCCTTGTGGTTATGGGAAACTCAATTCCTTTTACGAGTTCTTATGGGTTATTGTTGTGAATTCCTTACTCAATTTACACGAGTGACCAATCACAGACCGCATATATATATATATATATATATATATATATATATATATATATATATATATGTCTTAATAAGGTTATCCAAAAAATAGTGCTCGATACCGTAGTAGAGCGCAATATATGTATGTGTGGGGAAAAAAATCACAAGACTATTTCATCTCTACAGGCCTGTTTCATGAGGGGGGGTACCCTCAATCGTCAGGAGATCTCCTGACGATTGAGGGTACCCCCCCTCATGAAACAGGCCTGTAGAGATGAAATAGTCTTGTGATTTTTTTCCCCCACACATACATATATATATATATATATATATATATATATATATCTATATATATATATATATATATATATATATATATATATATATATATATATATATATATATATATATATATATATACATATACAGGTAAAAGCCAGTAAATTAGAATATTTTGAAAAACTTGATTTATTTCAGTAATTGCATTCAAAAGGTGTAACTTGTACATTATATTTATTCATTGCACACAGACTGATGCATTCAAATGTTTATTTCATTTAATTTTGATGATTTGAAGTGGCAACAAATGAAAATCCAAAATTCCGTGTGTCACAAAATTAGAATATTACTTAAGGCTAATACAAAAAAGGGATTTTTAGAAATGTTGGCCAACTGAAAAGTATGAAAATGAAAAATATGAGCATGTACAATACTCAATACTTGGTTGGAGCTCCTTTTGCCTCAATTACTGCGTTAATGCGGCGTGGCATGGAGTCGATGAGTTTCTGGCACTGCTCAGGTGTTATGAGAGCCCAGGTTGCTCTGATAGTGGCCTTCAACTCTTCTGCGTTTTTGGGTCTGGCATTCTGCATCTTCCTTTTCACAATACCCCACAGATTTTCTATGGGGCTAAGGTCAGGGGAGTTGGCGGGCCAATTTAGAACAGAAATACCATAGTCCGTAAACCAGGCACGGGTAGATTTTGCGCTGTGTGCAGGCGCCAAGTCCTGTTGGAACTTGAAATCTCCATCTCCATAGAGCAGGTCAGCAGCAGGAAGCATGAAGTGCTCTAAAACTTGCTGGTAGACGGCTGCGTTGACCCTGGATCTCAGGAAACAGAGTGGACCGACACCAGCAGATGACATGGCACCCCAAACCATCACTGATGGTGGAAACTTTACACTAGACTTCAGGCAACGTGGATCCTGTGCCTCTCCTGTCTTCCTCCAGACTCTGGGACCTCGATTTCCAAAGGAAATGCAAAATTTGCATGGTTGGGTGATGGTTTGGGGTGCCATGTCATCTGCTGGTGTCGGTCCACTCTGTTTCCTGAGATCCAGGGTCAACGCAGCCGTCTACCAGCAAGTTTTAGAGCACTTCATGCTTCCTGCTGCTGACCTGCTCTATGGAGATGGAGATTTCAAGTTCCAACAGGACTTGGCGCCTGCACACAGCGCAAAATCTACCCGTGCCTGGTTTACGGACCATGGTATTTCTGTTCTAAATTGGCCCGCCAACTCCCCTGACCTTAGCCCCATAGAAAATCTGTGGGGTATTGTGAAAAGGAAGATGCAGAATGCCAGACCCAAAAACGCAGAAGAGTTGAAGACCACTATCAGAGCAACCTGGGCTCTCATAACACCTGAGCAGTGCCAGAAACTCATCGACTCCATGCCACGCCGCATTAACGCAGTAATTGAGGCAAAAGGAGCTCCAACCAAGTATTGAGTATTGTACATGCTCATATTTTTCATTTTCATACTTTTCAGTTGGCCAACATTTCTAAAAATCCCTTTTTTGTATTAGCCTTAAGTAATATTCTAATTTTGTGACACACGGAATTTTGGATTTTCATTTGTTGCCACTTCAAATCATCAAAATTAAATGAAATAAACATTTGAATGCATCAGTCTGTGTGCAATGAATAAATATAATGTACAAGTTACACCTTTTGAATGCAATTACTGAAATAAATCAAGTTTTTCAAAATATTCTAATTTACTGGCTTTTACCTGTGTGTGTGTATATATATATATATATATATATATATATATATATATATATATATATATATATATATATATATATATATATATATATATATATATATATATATATATATACATATATATATATATATATACATACATACATACATACAGCCTGAAACTAAAAAGTGTTTGTGTGTATTTATATATACATAATGTGTATATAAATATATGTATGTATGTATGTATGTATATATATAAACACATACTGTGATGAGGTGGCGACTTGTCCAGGGTGTACCCCGTCTACCGCCCGATTGTAGCTGAGATAGGCTCCAGCGCCCCCCGCGACGCCGAAGGGAATAAGCGGTAGGAAATGGATGGATGGATGGATACTGTATATATATATATATATATATATATATATATACATACTGTATGTGTGTGTAGATATATGTATATACAAAACCCAAAACTGGGGAAGTTGGCACGTTGTGTAAATCGTAAATAAAAACAGAATACAATGATTTGCAAATCCTTTTCATTCTTGCTTGATGTACAGCTTAAGTTGTTCAACAGTCCCGGGTCGCCGTTGTGGTATTTTACGCTTCATAATGCACCACACATTTTTAATGGGAGACAGGTCTGGACTACATGCAGGCCAGACTAATGCCCACACTCTTTTACTATGAAGCCACGCTGTTGTAACACGTAAAGAAAGTGGCTTGGCATTGACTTGCTGAAATAATCAGGGGCGTCCATGAAAAAGACAATGCTTGGATGGCAACATATGTTGCTCCAAAACCTGTATGTACCTTTCAGCATTAATGGTGCCTTCACAGATGTGTAAGTTACCCATGCCTTGGGCACTAATACACCCCCATACCATCACAAATGCTGGCATTTGAACTTTGCGCCTATAACAGTCCGGATGGTTCTTTTCCTCTTTGGTCCGGAGGACACGACATCCACAGTTTCCAAAAACAATTTCAAATGTGGACTCGTCAGACCACAGAACACTTTTCCACTTTGCATCAGTCCATCTTAGATGAGCTCGGGCCAAGGGAAAGCCGACGGCGTTTCTGGGTGTTGTTGATAAATGGCTTTCGCTTTGCATAGTAGAGTTTTAACTTGCACTTACAAATGTAGCGACGAACTGTAGTTACAGACATTGGTTTTTTAAGTGTTCCTGAGCCCATGTGGTGATATCCTTTACACACTGATGTTGGTTTTTGATGCAGAGGGATCGAAGGTCACGGGCATTCAATGTTGGTTTTCGGCCTTGCCGCTTACGCTCATGATTTGTCCAGTTTTTCTGAATCTTTTGATGATATTACGGACCTTAGACGGTGAAATCCTTAAATTCCTT